>NW_028145964.1:0-27500 GCF_977016875.1 Pavona decussata
CATTTTGAGACTTCCTAAGCTGAAGGAATATGCTAGTCATTAACAATACTCCAGTTACGGTTCATCACAAGAAAGTAAGGTCAGGAAATACTATGAAAGAGAAAAGAGGGGCTTTTCTTTGGAATTAGACGTGACATTGACACCCGAGTGAAATGAGACATGACCTGTGATCCGACTAAACAAGTGTGACACTTGGTAATTATTAACGGCGTCAACGCATCTTAAATCTCAACCAAAACCCGGTCGTTAAGCGCTCAAGACTAGCCTTCCACAAAGGAATCGGCTTAATCGGGGCAAGACAGCGTTTTAAATTGATTTTCCGTGTTAATTATAAGTTCAAGACGTAATGAGAATCACGCCGAACAAACATCTGGAAATTATTTATGACATTGAGTCCGGAAATCCGACCAAAATCGCACTTCTCGACTAATCGATGACTAGCCTAACAACGCTACAGTTATAACGGCGAAAAATAATAGAATAGCTTTTCAAACTCACGCTTCTTGAAGAGAAAATCCTTGCCCATTCTTGCTAGTGTTTTCCATATCAGCTTATATCCCGGATGTTGAAATCAACATTTGAAAAGGGAAGGGTTAGCGCCCTTTTCCACCACAAAAATATACTAAGTCTTTGGCTGGGTGAAAAATTCGCGAAAATTTCACGTTGCCCGAATAGAACTCATCCCTAAGACCTACTTTTTAAAGCCAAAGACTGTCACCTCCTCAAGCAAAGCCCACAATATACAAGCCTTTAATAGTCCAAGCCCGAGTAACTGAAAATTACTCGTTTAGCTTAAAAGAGGACTATTGGTAGCAAGCATATTAGACGAGGCAGGAACTGCACTCGTAAGACTTCTTCCCTCAATAGACTTAATGATGTCCTCAGGAAAACTTTGCTTCAGGAAGCCAAACGAAACGATAGGTCTAATGACTTAGTTCTGATCTCAGAGCGCGCGCCGAATTCAAAGCCAAATCGTTGCGCGGTTAGAAGACGTTTGAGAGAGAGTGGGGCTAGGTTAGCAAATCAGGGAGGGAGGGGGGGGGGGGTAATAGAAAAATATTTTGGTTTTATAAATATTTGATAATGACCATTGTAATCTATTAAGTTACTGATGTGAAATTCAATAAGAAACGCTAAAAAAAAAATAAATAAATAAATATCTTAAGAAAAGGTAACAAAAACGTCAATTTCTGTAGCCACCTTCTGGAAAATCAGCTCAGATATATATATATATATATATATATATATATATATATATATATATATATATATATATATATATATATATATATATATATAAAAATATATTTTTCGCTCGAATTCGCGCGGCTTAGCTCCGCTCGGGCCGGCTCGGCCCGACAAATTTATTAACCTCGCTACGCTCGGGCCTTCGGCCCTCGCTTCGCGAGGAATCATACACAGCCAAACACACACACACGCAAAAAAAAAATAAATAAATAAATAAATAAATAAAAACGAAAATAAAAATTTAACCGCAATCTATACCGCAGAACTCTTTCCCCGTATTTTGACGTGTAGATTTCGGTTTTTTATTTTCGAAGGAAGGATCTTGATGAAACAAATAAAATTTTCAACTCCAACATTTTATTAGAAACAATATCGAAGCAATTCGGGAAAGAATTCCGCACAGCCCCATACATTATTTATCCATGCACAACTGTCACACTAACCCACTTCCAAAAACGACGAGCGTGAAAACAGAGTGTGTGCCAAATGTATAGATAATTATGCATGGGGCTGTGCAGATATCTTGACGCAACTCGTACTAAAAATACTGTAAGAGACTAATGTCACTTGAAGCCTACTTTCTTGTATTGTACTGGCTATCCCATACCATAAAATCTCGGTTTTAGAGAGGAAACATGAAATTCAGTCCACTTTGGAGAAGAGAGGGGTAGGGGGAGGGGAACTGCAATAACTGTTGCAACGTGTTGAAATAACACCCATGCCCATTTTTAACCATGAATAGTGCGTGTCCCTCTGACTTATCAGTGATGGAATCACCTTCAGCGTGTATACTTTACAGTTAGAAGAACTTGCAAATAAATCATACTGATAACATCCCAAAATATTCCTAAGATGGAGAAAGCTTCTTCACCACTATAACAACTATCATCCATCACAATGGCTGAACAATCCAGTCACATCGTATTTTATTTTCAAAGTATAAAACATGTTACCCCAAACATTGTTTATTCTGATCTTTGAAGTGGGTATCTAAGTAGGTGTTTCAACATTATGCTAGCTTATAGTGGGGCAAAGCCTTAAAGAATATGTTAGTATTATATACTGGTTTTTCGGCTTTTTTTTTTTTTTTCTTCTTCTTTTACTGACCATTTTGTCTGATACTTGAACTGTCTCAGACAAATAAAAACTAAAATTGATCAGTTTTTAGAATTTGCTTTTAAATTTTGGCCTAATTAAATGATAATGCATCTTTGTTGTATACTGGCAAGGTTCCACATTAAATCATTTTTTTTTTTTGAC
The DNA here is from genome assembly GCF_977016875.1 of Pavona decussata. Taxonomy (NCBI): domain Eukaryota; kingdom Metazoa; phylum Cnidaria; class Anthozoa; order Scleractinia; family Agariciidae; genus Pavona; species Pavona decussata. Next base: position 2,509 of record NW_028145964.1, read on the forward strand.
ATTTTACAAACTGTAAGCAAGAACATTACAACATCACTTTGAAAACGATAAGTTTGTTGAGTTGTTTTCAAATTACATTACATAACTTATTATGTAATGAACAACTCATTTTTTGGCGTGAAAACAGCCTTGTTTATATTATGCTTAAGTATCTTCAAACTTTATGTTAAATGAAGATACTGTTTGTAGAGTTTTCATATTACAAGCGTTATATATGTGGACATGGAAACTGCTATGACAACTAGAATTACCAGCTAAATTTATGGTGGATATAGTTTTGGTTGTCATAAGAGAGGATCAAGTATATGTGTGGGCTTAATCCTCTAATGGTCATACATGACTTATTGGAATGATGACGATTCCCCTTGGTTTATTTTTAGGTCAGTCATCAAGAATCATAAAAATTAATTTTTAAAAAATTATGTGGACGTAAACAAAAAACAAAAAATCTCTGGTTGTATGGTTGACCTAAAAAAAAGTCATAAATAGTGAACAGCTGGGTATGTATCGGAACATGTATGGAGAATTCATACTTTTGCTCCTCTCTTGCTTGTTGTTGTTGTTGCCAAATGTTAACTCCATGTGAACAGTTAGTTATTATTGCTCTACACCCCAAGGGGAAATGGGAGGTCAATTTTAGGGCGATGTAAAAATGCTTGTCCCCGACAGGGTTGAAAATGTGCAGTTTTGTACCATTGCAGTGGAAATCTGAATCTCTGCTTTCAAAACCTCAAAGGAAAGCTTTTTTGTTCTGTGCAATGAGGAAACTGCTTGATTATTTCAATATTTTGTTTTGGTAACCCTTAAGGAAACTACATTGGGGCCACACCTATGCCAAGAAGTCTGGTACAATTTAGAACATTCTGTTCAACATTTTTGACGGCTTGTCCCTTCAGTTTTATGTAAGAGTCCCCCCTTCCCCTGGGGTGTAAGTGTGGTTACATTACATGTTTGTAGAGCTACTTGAGTTACTGTTGTTGAGCTACTGAGCAATCCAACCATTTATGGGTTTACCTCTGCGAGACCTGTGATACTCACCAATCAGATAAAACAAGGAAAACCAAAAAAGTCAACAATAGGTTGAGTCTAGGAAAACTTAACAGGCTCTTGTAATGAGGCACAGACCATAATACCGTAAAATTCCGGTTACGGGTGGGGATACGTAAAAAGGAAATGTCAACGGCTTTTTTAGGGGCAAGGGGGGAAGGGGTGTTACGTGTTTATATAAAGATCAAAGATGGGCCTATAAGTGGAAGAGTGGTAGGGGCTTATCAAGGAATAAAATTTTCGTTTACAAATAGATGGCCCAAAAATCGAGGCGATTTAAAAACCGAAATCTCCACGTCAAAATACGGGGAAAGAGTTCTGCGGTATAGATTGCGGTTAAATTTTTATTTTCGTTTTCATTTATTTATTTATTTATTTTTTGCGCGTGTGTGTGTGTTTGGCTGTGTATGATAAATTGATTAATATAAAACGTAAAACAACGGAAATGAGCATGACCGAACCACAACACATTCGTCATAACCAGATAAATCCTCGACAAGTGACATAAATCGTTTCAAAAAAAAACAGAGGCGGTTCTTTTCTCACGTCTTTTTCCTGCGAGGCCCTGTGAAAGCTTGAAACATGTCAAGTTTAACCAGCCTTCGATTGAGTTGTGTACATCTCCCGTAATGGCGGACGACTCGTGTGGAATGGAAACCAGGTTACGTAAATAAATTACAAATCTTGCGTTCACTCGCGAACGATAAAAGTCCACAAGCTGCTATGTTGCATCAACGGCTATGCGATGAGAATCGAAGGAAAAAAGTTTGAATTCGAAGATACCATCGTTTGGGTTTTTGTGATGCATTCTTCGGTTGAAATGGCTACAAAAAGGCTGTATTTGCAAATTGGCGCCCCAAAAAAGGCGCGCTTTTTCAGTTTAATGTATTTCTGTGAGTCATTATGCATAAATCGTATCTCGCATAATTATGTCATTCCGCAACTCGTATTTTGCATAATTATGCCATTCCGCACGTCATTCCACATTCCATTCCGCAAACTCATTCCTCCTTTTACCCTCACCGCTCGGTGAGGGTAAGAAGCGGAAACAGTTTGAGGAATGGAATGTGGAATGGCGTGCGGAATGGCATAATTATGCGAAATACGATTTACGCGGGGTATAAATTAACTGAAGAGCGCATCCTGTTTTCGCGCCAATTTTATAAGAGCAGCAGTTTTTTCGATGTTGCGGACTATCAAACAACCAAACAACAGATCGAGGATTAGAAAATATACGCCTGGGATAGAACATGTCTGATCGTGAGAGTGAAAAAAAATCGATGAAGTTTCGCATTCAAGGAACTAAGAATAAATTAAACTTCTAGTTGACAAAAAGAACGTGGCAGCGAGTAGCCTAGACAAAAAGCAACACCAGACTGGAGAAATAACATCAGTCCAAGGCCAAAACTATTATGTGAGAATTTTAAATTTAAACTCGGTCATTTTATCAGACTCTTTGACGGTTACAATTTGTACAACTCATGGGAAAATATGTTCTACTTTTTCTCACCTTACATTTTCGTCGAGCGACGAGTACGCAAGTCACTGTTGAGCTGCTGAGCTAGCTACCTAGCTATTCAATACGGCGATTCAGGTAGCTATAGTTCAGTTACGCGTTATCGAACTAAACATATCCGTCTTTAATTAAGGTCTTTCAGTGCCAGACGTCCCAACCTAAAATGAGATTTAAAAGCGAAAATGCCCTAGAGCAAAAAAGCAGACGACAAGTATGGTGTCTAATTATCGACACTGGTTGTGTGATAGGTTGTGAAACTATTCTTATCACAAATGCATTTTGGTCAAATTGTTGTTCATTTTCCCGCTCATGATAAATGAATCATCGAGCATACAGGGTATGAGTATTGATCTTTTACCGAGGGTTTAAAAAAAAAAATGTTTATTATTTGCCCTCGGTAAATGATCAATCTTTGTCCTGAGAAGACTTTACGCTGCCACGTTATTTTTGTCAACCGAAGTCGCATGGAGTAAAGTGAACATGAAATTTAATTAACTACGGATTTACTCATAGTTCCTTGAATGCGAAAACTATAAACAGTTTTTTCATCGCTTTCTTTACCCTCACTTCTTCCAAATCAACAATCAGACGATTAAATCCTCGAATTGTTGTTAATATTTAGCAAGAGTCCGCAGCATCAAAAAAGCTGCTGCTCTTATAAAATTGGCGCGAAAACAGGATGCACTCTTCAGTTAATTTATTCCCCGCGTAAATCGTATTTCGCATAATTATGCCATTCCGCACGCCATTCCACATACCATTCCGCAAACTCATTCCGTCATTTACCCTCACCGTAGCTGACTGTCGACTTGGTTGGTTGGTTGGTCGGTCGGTCGGTTTTGTCGTTAACTTTCGGGCGTGCGCAGTGAATGAGTTTTAAATTCAATTAGTGGAAAAAAACACGCGAACATTTGTTGTTCACGGCGCATCAGGAAATTCTTATTCAATATGTAGAGAATAATTTGACGATCATTTAGTGCAAGAATGGAGATTTTTCGTTCAATCTGAGCAAAGTTACAGGTTTTTTCAGTTTTTCAGGGAGTCCGGGGTCGTAAACTCAATTAGTGAAAAAAAAAAAAAAAGAAACGTGAAAATTTTTTTCACCACGCGTCAGAATTCTCTCATTCATTCTGTAGAGAATAATTTGACAATCATTTTAGTGTAAGAATGGAGATTTTTCGTTGAATCTGAGCAAAGTTATAGGTTTTTTTCGTTTTTTTCTACAGAGTGCCGTTTCTTTTAAGAATTAAAAATAATTTAATTTAGAAATAATTTAATTAAAAAATAATTTAATTTGTCAGTTTTCACGCGAAAGCGGAACGTGCCATGTCACGCATCATTGACGTCGTGAACAAAATTATGCAAATTTCTGGTGAAATGAACACTTTAAGATCTTGTCAGCTTTCATAGAGGTTTCAAAGGAAAAAAATGTTTCATTTTCGAAATTTACAACTGGTAATTTATGGGAAAGCAAAAAGAACGCAGTCGATAAATTATTCTTATTTAGCAAGAGCTTGTCATAGTTCATTATTTTTACTTGAGGATTGCGTGGACTGAACTCCAAAGGAAAAATATCATGCATTTATGTCGGGCATGAAATGTAATGCGATACTTTGTTGAACAGATTTACCTTTGTGAGATTGGCTTGCCCTACAATAATTTTGTAATTTTAATTCCCAAAAAAACTTCACTTGCCCATCGGGCAAGTGATGGTTAGAATCCACTAGCCCGATCGCAAAATCCACTAACCCCGAACTATCGGGGACACGAATTTGCATGACGTAGCTGCACATGGCGTGCTTCTATGAACTTTGAATAAAAAAACACGTGAATTTTTTTTTTAATCGGCGCATCAGAATAATCTTATTCAATCTGTAAAGAATAGTTTGACAATCATTTTTATAGTACAAGAATGGTTATTTTTCGTTACATAATCGGGTAAAGATATAATTTCTTTTAGCTTTCAAGGAAGTTTCCGTAGCCCTCTAAATTTCAATTACTATGTGTCATCTGCATTCACGAGTTGGCTCGCAGGAGCCTTTGATTTTATTTGCGGCTGAACGTTATCAGATCACTTCAGTGTTCGGGTGCGTAAAACTTACAAGTCTCGGCAAGCGGAAACAAAACAAAAAAGCAGTTGAAAAATAACGCTAAGAATCATGTCCTATGTCTTGATCTTTTCTCGCGTCGCCCGTCGCTATTATAAGATAACTAGTACTAAGGGAAAGCCGCCGCTTTTGCTTGTAGCGTTTTCACAAAGACTTACTGTATTACGGTAATTTCCAAAGCGTTAAACGGAGTCAGCTCTTTTAAACGGTTCCGTTTAAACGTTTTCTTTCAAGCGACAAACGGATACTTGTTTCCTATTTGCAGCATTAACAATTTGGGACGTTCATTCAAGAGCGAATTTTCACCCGAACTTTCGATAAGCAATTTCGAAACTTCGCTATTCTCAACAATATTTCGCTCGAATAGATTTATTCGCCGGCTTTTCGACTGAAGAGCAGCAAGAATTTTCGTTTTGACTGAGACAATACATGCAGTTACGGTGGTTCCTAGTCTGAAATGTCAGCCGTCTCCTCTCCCTAACCCACAGGGGGCGCGGGAGAGAGAGACTCTCTCTCCTGCGCCCCCTGTCAGTTAGGGAGAGGAGACGGCTGACATTTCAGACTAGGTAGTTCCCCGATAATTCTGTAGCGCCGATAATTTTACCATCCTCAGCCGCTTCTGCTTCGGCCCAACAGCTTTGCTTGATGAGGTCGGCTTCAGTCCCCATTTTGTTTCTCCCATAATCATTGCAGATTACAAAATCGACGTGTGCGTACAACAAACACCGCAGATATCCAACAAAATGGTGAAGGAGTTGATTACTCTGGAACGCAAGTACGTGCAAAACTGCGAGAAAATTTTCACAGGAGGTGACCGGAAGAAAAAGTAGCTTGCAAAATGATTGGCCAATTTTCCATAAAGGCGTTAGGGGGCGGTACTTGTTTGTGTAGCGAGAATTTTTTTTCAAGCGCTGTTTTCTCAAATTTTAATTTTCGCTTGCAGGGGACACTTTCAAGAGTTACAACTCAACAGCGATTTGGCCGATTTCAGTAAAATTTGACCAGATGCTAGAAAAATATATAACCAACAAAAACGTGTCGGGGAATTCGATAATTCTAAAAATTCTTTCCTTGAAAGCTATTTCCGTGCGTTCACTCCGCATGGTTTTCTCGCAGTTTTGAAAATGTTTTGTAACTTTTGAACGAAATCGAATTAAGGAAAACCCCGACACGTGTTTTAAGCTTTTGGGATCCTGACCTGGAGAAAAAAAACCAAACTTCCAAAATATAAAAATCGCATTGAGTTGGAACTCTTGAACGATGACCTGGACCTTCAAGTTCCGACTTTACGGAAAACCTGGGAATTTATTTTCTTGGAAAAGCAATGAAATATTTGAATACCCAGTTCTATAAGCTTTAATTTGATATAGGGTTTTGGGTATCTGTGATGTAACTGAGAGGCGCTATATCTGTTTAACTGAAGTCATCCCTGAAGGTACACGGTAACCTTAAGTCATGCTTTGGGGTTGTTTATTTCAAGGTTGACGCTTTTCGAAAAGAATATAATAATGTCAATTTCATGGGAAATGATCTTGAAAGACGATTGTATGATACTAGCGTAAGTTAAGTTGAAAAATTCAAAATGTATCCTGTATTTGACGAAGAGGCGATTTTGCTCTGAGTCTGCATTTTATACCCCGTCTGCAGTCTGCAGTCTGCATTTTATACCTAGTCTGCATTTTACACCCAGTCTGCAGTCTGCATTTTATACTGACCGCTGCAGAATACCGTGCCACTCGATCTAAATTCTTCGTAGCCGACTACGCGGTACGCAGAAACTCATTAAGTCAAGTTGAACTATGTACTGAGTATGCAGTTATTCCCAATCGAATTTAATCGAACTCAATCACGTGCGGTTGGGTTCGATTGAGTTCGCATTCGGCAACACAATCAAACTCTCACAAAATTTCTGGAGCAATCTTGCTAATCGAACTGTTCGACTGAGTTCGAGTAGTTCGATTGATTTCGAATAGGTTCGATTTTGTTAGAAACAAACAGCGGTCAGATAGCATTCGACTGGAAATGGGTTAATGCAAGTGTCATAAGCGCAGGACTTCCCTAATAACGAATAAGTAAACCAATAAACTTGCTTTTTGTTGGGGAGCGCCAAGCTAGAACGGGTGTAGACAAAACCTGGACCCCCCCTTCTGGACCCCCCTTCTGGACCCCTTTCTGGACCCCCTTCTGGACCCCCTTCTGGACCCCTCAAAATTTCGGAAAAAATAAAAATAAAAAATTATTAAACTACATAACCAAAATTTAAGTAAAAAACAAATAAACACTTACTGCTTGGTATCCACGAAGGTTTCTTCGATTCATCGTGCAGCTTAAAAACGCTTCACTACCGTCTCTAAAGTTCGTAGTTTCACAGGTAATTCTCTAGTGAAGTTGAAATTCGTTCTTGACAGCCGCCTACTCCAGTAATTTCCTCCGAAATCGTCCCATAACTGTCGAGCCGATCTCCCGCCATTTTGTTCCGCCATCTTGATTTTTCCGCTGACCAGCTAGTACCTCGTACTGGCATTTGTCAAAAGACCCGAAAACCGGGCCCCAGGCCAGTGAGGAACGCCGGGTTTAGCATCAAATCTTTCTCCCAGAAAAGAAAAAGTCAATGTCTTTATAAAAATGACACTGTAAAATTACAGTTAACGTACATAGTAATGTGTCATTAGTGACAAGAGTCTGTGGCTCATTACTATAAACAATGGAACCTATCTGGAATGAAGATGTGATCATCGCAGTTGACTCGCAATTAGTGCACTCCTACTCGGAGTGTAAGCCTAAATCACATGACGATTAAGTAACTAATTACCCTGCCATTCTTTTTAGCCTTGCTCTCTTAGAGCATATTCTTCAGCTGATATTCTTTTCATGCCGTATGGGTATTCATCCATTACGAAACTGCTGATCTTTCTGTTCTAAGAAAGCGAAGAAAAAGAAAACTGAACTACATGATCCGTACAATTTGTTTTACCTGTTTCGGCACTAACCTTGGTGGATGGCGCCGAAAGGAAAAGGAAGAAGGGTGATTCGCGCCAAGTGCGGAATGAGCATGAATCCGAGCTTTCCTTTCTCTGATTTTAGGCACCGAGCACGCAGGTTACCCTGTTCACACAACACTGGTACAGTATGTTTGCAACTGGTATGAAAACAGAACTGGTCAAGGTGTTTACACGGTGCTGGTCCAAAAATTGCACCCGTCTTGCAGAATAGGTGCTCTGTGTGAAACCTGTCCAGGTATTGGTATGGGGTAGCGTAAGGCCTATTCATGCAGATTTTGTTGCGGATCCAAAATCGGTTCATGCAATTTCAAAGGGGACTGAGTATCTATTGAAAACCAAAAGGGAATACTGACAGTAACAGCAAAAATAAGTTTATTTCAACTCATAACGTGAAATACAACTAATTTAATCCTCCATGTTGTCGGGCTACGATCGTCAAGGTAACGGCTCATTCGTACTGGTCAGCGGAAAAATCAAGATGGCGGAACAAAATGGCGGGAGATCGGCTCGACAGTTATGGGACGATTTCGGAGGGAATTTAATACTGGAGCAGGCAGCTGTCAAGAACGAATTTCAACTTCACTAGAGAATTTACCTGTGAAACTACGAACTTTAGACACGGTAGTGAAGCGCTTTTAAGGCGGGGGTAAACCTTAAAGCCGTTTTCATGCCGATTAAAATCGGTTTCATGGAAATATCTCGTTCACGTTTCAAGCAATCCAAAAACTCTCTGCTTATCCCGTAAATCTATGTTGTTGGGTGTTTTGTGAATTTTTAGGTGAATTTTGGGTATATTTGGGAGGAGATAGTTTTTCTTGAAGGATTGGTAAAATTAAGAGAAATAAGAAATATTGAAGATTTAGTGAGGTTTTAAAATTAGAATTTGTAGTTAATAATTAATAGACGGATACCCAGTTAGTCCACTAGCAACCTGGGGTGCTCTTGCGTGGTTATCGACTGTCTGTTGGTGTTTTAAAAATCATTTTCTTTCTTTTATCTCTTCTTCAAACCTCTAAAAATCCCATTCAAATTCACGTTTACCCCCGCCTTAAGCTGCACGATGAATCGAAGAAACCTTCGTGGATATCAAGCAGTAAGTGTTATGTTTTTACTTAAATTTTCTTATGTATTTTAATATTTTTTTGTTTTTTTATTTTTTCCAAAAATTTGAGGGGTCCAGAAGGGGGTCCAAAAGGGGGTCCAGAAAGAGGTCCAGAAGGGGGGACCAGAAGGGGGGGTCCAGGTTTTGTCTACACCCAGCTAGAACAGCAAAGTCGTCGTATACTGACTGCAGAGTCGAGAGGGAAATAGATAATTTAAGTCTGCAGTAACCTTGCAGACGTGTTTTCCAAAAGAAAATAGCCAGCTGCGTAGGCTACTTGGGTTGTTTTAGAGATCTTTATACAGGGTCAGGACTAAAACATATGTAATCATGATGATAGACTCTTTGCATAAATGGCGATAATGCAAGTTAATTATTCACAAGATGCCCCTAATGGCATTTTCACGTGATGCTTCATGTAGCCCCATTTATTCCCCAATATATCCACTAAAACCACTGAGACTCTAGTCCACGCTTTTATAACCTCCAAGTTGGATCACTGTAACTCTCTTTTATACAACGTTCCGAAATATGTTATTAAAAAGCTTCAGTCAGTACAGAATGCCGCGGCTCGACTGATCACAGGCTCTCGCAAGTATGACCACATAACGGCCCTATTTTATTCGACCTCCACTGGCTTCCAGTTTCCGAGCGAATTAAATTCAAAATAATTCTGCTCACCCACAAAGCTCTACACCAACAGTCCCCCATCTACATACAAGACCTGATACGCCGCTATTCAACTTCAAGAACGCTCCGGTCGTCGTACGCATTTCGCCTGTGTCATGTCAACTATAATCTAAAGTCGTATGGCTCCAGAGCTTTTGCTGTTTCTGCCCCAGAACTCTGGAACAAACTACCCGTTGACATCCGTTCTTGTGACAATTTAAATCTTTTTAAAAGTAAACTTAAGACTCATCTTTTTTCGAATTTTTTTAAACAGATATGATTTTTTTTTTTTTTTTAAAAACTTTGTAAAGCGCTTAGAACAGAACTGGATAAGCGCTATATAAGTAGTTATTATTATTATTATTATTATTATTATTATTATTATTATTATTGTATGCTTCGCAGATTTTTAAAAACTATCCTTCCTTCGCAATTGAAATAATAACTAAAAGGTTTTTTTCTTTGAGACTGCGTGATATTTTATCGTTGTGTTACTGGAAATCATACCGGAAATTACTCTGCGATAACGTCATGACCCCGCTGGAGGCCCTATTAGGGGTTTTCGGGATACGGGATATTCGCGGAAAAAATTACCGGGATACGGGATATTTGAAGAAAAAGTTATTGGGATACAGGATATTGAGAAGTAGTTTCAGGGATACGGGATATTCGCAAAAAATTGTAACGTATCAGATCTTTGATGAGAAACGTTTTTGGATTACTAAATACATGCCCTTTTCTGTATTTTTGCTGATGATTAGATATAAATGAAAAATATATAAATGTAACACAAACCGTTTTTGATTTTCTTGACCAGTCATCGGTTCATCATGGGCACTATATGGGGGTAACATGAAGTACTAAAAATAGCGCGCCAGCACTCGATCAGGCAGCACCACCTGATCGAGGCGAGACCTCTGTAATGCGCAGGTCAAAGTCATTCATGACGTTACGGACACAGCGGCAAAATGAGTGCGCATGCTCCGGAGATTTGTGATTCAAGCGAGAATCGATTACGAATGCTCCACTTCAATCGCCAAATTCACACCTGCTACAACAACATTTTTTTTGTTGAATAAGATATGTGATGAAGAAAGTTCAAAGGAACCTTTCCTGAAAGCGGCAACCTTATCTATTTTGATTTGGGCTTATCCACGCGAAATGAGAACAAGCAATGGGAATTTTAAAAATGCTGCCATTTTGCCGAGTAAGATTGCTCACACGTGACGAGCATGCGCACTCATTTTGCCGCTGTGTCGACGTTACGGCGTGTATTTATAAAATCAACTGCGACAATTTTTTTAAATAAACTCCGGTTTCGTCTGATAAAACAGACTTCGTTAGGGCAGGGTCCCAAAGGGTTTTAGGGCTCCAGGGCTCCGGCCTTAAAAATGCAGGGCTCCAGGGCTCCAAGGCGAAAATTTCAGGGCTCTAGGGCTCCACATCATCTGCTTTAGGGCTCCGGGCTCCACTCTGGTCTACAATCTTGATATGTAAAAATTCTATTTTTAGCGCTAAATCAAATACGCAAATAAAAAAGTCAGCAATTCCGATCAAGTTTTTAAACCCAAGCAGCCAGTTATATTATCTCCTATCAGATTTAAAAGTGGATTAAATATCAAACTTGTTTAAATGGGGTTGACAGACCTGCACGACTCCCGTTGTGTGCCCATTGTGTTGATAAAAGCCTTTATAGTTTTGCTTTAACAAGCATGTCTTTAAGCGACTTCCCTTTTCTATAAGAGATCAAGGGAGGTTCCTTGTATATCTCTCTTAGTAGCGGCTGGTTTTGTATTAAATGCCATTTGTCCATTAGAATATTTTTCAAACATGGCAGTGATGGTTGAAATTGTGTCACGAAGGGTAGAATTTTCTTGTGCGCTTTCTGTTTTTGTGTAAGAGCGTTCTTTCTTTCTGCGAAGTTAACTTCGGAGAGGATTTTGTACGCCAGGTTACTAGGATAACTTCTCGATGCTAGGCGTGTTTTAAAGTTTTTAATGTTTTCCTCACACACTACTTTAGAAGAGTTTGCCCTCAGAAGCCCAAGGGCTTCTCCTTTAACGAAGCCTTTTTTGACGCCTGCTGGGTGGCAACTGTTGTAGTTTGTGTACTGAAATGTTTCAGTAGGTTTGTAATGTGTGTGCACGTCGAGAATCGATTCTTTCTCGAATCTCTCTCCTTTATAGACTGTTGTATCCAAGAATGTTGTTTCTAATTGTGAGACTTAAGCGGTAAAACTTTATGGTAGGGTTGTACGAATTTGCTTGCTCAATGAAATGTTCTATTTCTTCTTTGTTTGTATCCAACAAGCAAAATACATCGTCAATGAACCTTTTCCACGTTCATGGTTTGTTAACGCTCTGCCTTAAGATCTCCTTTTCTTCTTTTCTCTTTTAATCTTCATCAATTATTATTTGTATCTTCAAAATGATCTGTCAAGTTTTTTTTTTTAATTGTTGTAACTGATATCTGCGAGCAAACTGCTAAGGGAACGTCCGGTTACTATAAAGTTGTTTTTATCGCGCTCACTACAATATTATAACATTTCATTAAATCCCTAAATAAGTTGTTGCATATCATTGTAAACTGAGATAACCGCGTATACTTGAATTGTGTACTGTCCTCTCTTCAGATTCTGTTTCTTTATGCCCGTTAACACGCACAAACAAACACAAAAAGGCAGTGATTAAGAATCAATGCAATCCGGGGAACTTGACTGATGATCAAACTTGAAAATGCTGGGCGCCGGGCTCCGCGCAAAATGTCTTTGGGCTCCGGGCTCCACAGCCAAAAAAGGATCAGGGCTCCAGTCAGTAAAATGATAGGGCTCCGGGCTCCACAGCAGAAATTTCAAGGCTCCAGGGCTCCAGGGACCCCCCCTTTGGGACCCTGTTAGGGAATTTGAACAAGATAGCCGGTGAGGGAACTTATTTTATACCTAATCATTGTAGTACAAATCACGTTTCAACAAGGGTGTGAACAGCGAAAAAACACCCACAAATTTATTTAACAAACGTTAAATCCGTGAGCCCGAAATTAAAAATTGCACATTTTCAGCGTCACGCAGGATTTCCGTCATATCCTGCACGTAATGGTTTGCGGGTGTTTTTTCGCTCAAATTTCTGCAAGGCTGATCGGACTGCGTAGAAAACTTAACACGACAGCGACATGATAGAGACCAAACCGAGAATCAACAGAAATCGGCAACCGTGAGAGCTGTTCCGAGCTGGTTGGCTCTCGTCAGCACAGTGTAGCACAGCAAAAAAGTAGAACACCAACGCGAGTCGAGTGGTCTACCAAATACAGATCCTGCGTATGCCTGCAGCATTTTCGTTGCGCGGTTTCTTGCTTATTGTTTGCTTTTGTTTTTTCGCTGTTCACACCCTTGTTGGAACGTGATTTGTACTACAATGATTAGGTTTAAAATAAGTTCCCTCACCGGCTATCTTGTTCAAACTCCCTGACGAAGTCTGTGTTATCAGACGAAACCGGTAGGAGAAAATAAAGAAGTTGACAATTGATCTGTTGCTGTGTGCTGCTCACTAGAGTTTATTTAAAAAATGAAAAAAAAAAATAAAAAAATAAAAAAATATATTTAGAAAATTGTTTATTTAATAAAATAAAAAAATATAAAAAAATAAAAAATAAAAAAAGTAACATATGAAAAGTGGCCGATACTTTAATTTCGGGATATTTGTAACCGGAATTTATGGGATACGGGATATTTGGTCAAAAAATTACAGGGATACGGGATATTAAGGCAGGGGTACACCCGAATTTGGATAGAAGAAAGAAAATGATTTTTGGAACACTAACAGACAGTTGATACCCACGCAAGAGCACCCCAGGCTGCTAGTGGACTAACTTGGTATCCGTCTATTAATTATTAACTTACAAATTCTTATTTTAAAACTTCACTAAATCTTCAATATTTCTTATTTCTCTTAATTTTACTACTCTTTTGAGGAAAACTATGTCCTCCCAAATATACCTAAAAATCACCCAAAAATTTACAAAACACCCCAAAACATTGGTATCCGTCTATTAATTATTAACTACAAATTCTGATTTTAAAACTTTACTAAATCTTCAATATTTCTTATTTCTCTTAATTTTACTACTCTTTTGAGAAAAACTTTCTCCTCCCAAATATACCTAAAAATCACCCAAAAATTTACAAAACACCCCAAAACATTGATTTGTGTAATGAGCATAGGGTTTTTGTATTGCTTGAAACGCGAACGAGATATTTCCGTTGAACCGATTTTAAGCGGCGTGAACACGGCTTTCAGGTGTACCCCCGCCTTAAGACTCCCCACCCTAATGGGGCCTGGTCTGGCTTCTTTCGCGTTGAATTATTCGGTCTGTTTGAGAAAGCGTAATTTCTTCACTGTGAACTCTCCCAATTTTCACCGTTTAAACTGTCGAGTACTACTTAGAAGTTATTATTTCGATTTACCGCTTGAAGAAGGTTTGTTTTCTTTCTCAAAACGGCAGATCAGAAAAACGACCTTTCAAATGATGATTTGCTTTGACGTCACACAGGTAGAGATGAGTGGGTCCCCTCCCTCGTGATATACGCGCCGATAATGGATTTTGATTGGGCCGTTTTTGTTGAATCCGGGTAGAATTTAATCTAGGTTTAATAAATAAATCTGTGCCGTCACACCAAAGAACATTCTGAACTTAACAATCATCGCACAAGAATGATTTTTTGTTACAACGTGTTGTAATTTCCGCCCCAGACACCGCTCACATTTTTGGAGTTTTTTAGACATTATCTGCCCGCAAGTGTCGTATGATTGGACGATAATTGTTAGACAAGAGCATCCTCACATATATAACTATCATTGTAACTATATCCCGCCAGTTTCAATCAACCTCAGCCTCGTAAGTTCTTTCCGTTTTTACCACGTTTATGATCACGTTTTCGATCAATAATAAGTTTATTCTATCAAGAGTGGCTTTGCTGGTTATACTGCCCTATCTCGGCTAAGACTAAACATCGGTTGAGGTAGCGGAACAAAATCAAATGATGATTTGACGTCATACAGGAAGGGATGATAAGCCCATACAGCCCTGCGTTTGGGATGAGGAACGACATTCCGCCGCTGTAAGTAACGCGCTCTTTCCTCGTATCCTTTTTTTGACCTTTGAAAACGTTACCTTTTCTTTTCCATAAAACTTGTTACTCAAGAACAGAGAGGTCATTATTTAAAACCTCTTTGATTCCAGCCACTTTTTTTAATTGTGTGTAGCGTTGTGTAGTTTCAAATGTCGACCACTTCAAGAGGATATTTGACATATTTGAGGGAGACATACCATACCATACCATAATGTTTCCTTATACACTCTTGCGGGGTCGTGTTAGAACTTAAAAATATATACAATTTTCGCATTTTCGATCATCATAGATCTACCCTACCTTTTCATGACTCAGCCGCCAATAAGAACACAGACAACGGAAGGTGCTTGGTGAAAGAGATCGCTGATCGAATTTTAAAATTTGGGTCTGGTTGAAGTATGATTCGTCAGTGAAGTGACTGTCGGAAATTTATGGAAAGGTCAAAGTCGGTTATCATGTCTCCAAGCCCGTCAGAAGCCTCAAGTTTGATAAGCAAAATCTTTGGCCATATACCTTCATATATTTCAAAGGATATATCGGAACTGACATCGTCTTCCCTTCCAGAAACTTTAAAACGCCCAACATTTGCCGTAATTCAAAATGGCGACCAATTCACGTCAAATTAAAGGCCTCATTACCGCAAACAGTCAGTTGTAAATATAAAAATAGAAAAAACAAAAAAACAAAACAAAACAAGTTTGGTATAGAGAAATGCGATTTTCATTGTTGGAAAGGAAACTACAAGGTGCATAACTGAAATATAACAAGCATTGAGTCGACACATTTTCTCTTCCCCTTTCCGCGAACAGTTTTTTTCCCCTCTTCTACCAGATGTGTCAAGTTCTGGTTCTCGTGTGACATATTTACGACTATGTGTGGTTATCTGCCACACAGTGTTCGTTTTTTTTTTTTTTCAGTTCAGTCGTCGTTTGATATCAAGAGTTTGTACAGCGAGCGGCTCGTGCGTGAGGGCCGAACGAAGGTCAGACATGCTTAAGACGTTTAACCACGCAGGAAATCAAATGCGAGACGAACAATTTCAGTGGATCTTAATAGTTTTAAGTTCTATTCGATGATAGCTTCCATTTGTGGAACAACTTCTATCTGACTGCCAAAGAGTATTTTTTTTTTAAAGAAAAGCCTTTGCTCCATATCATGCCATAGAATGCGGTGGCATCGCGATCATCGCCACTTTGATGACACAAATACCGTTGGTCCATATTTTCAAAGCTAGCCGTAGCCCCTGGGACGTGTAGCCTACTATACAAATAGAATATGGTGTAAATCGTAAATGATGTACTTACTTACTCGTAACAGCTGTCGAACTGTTCCGTGCTTCTTATTCTCGCAAGCCAGCTAGATCCGTACCCGTCCTTACCCCGTCTTCTTCCTCTTTAAAGTGTAATATGTATGCAAGCAAAGCGTTATCTGATCTCAGTTCTCATATGGCACATTGAATAGTGTGCAGACCAAAACCCAACTCTTACGTAAACACACTCAAAGGTCAACTACTGGATGGTTTCAGCGATCAGGTTTTTCCAAGAATCATCTTTACTTTGTTAAACAGGAGTCGAACAAAACATCGTACTTTCTGAAAGCTCTGTAATACTGAGCTATGAGGTCTTTGCATGATTTACAAGCCATGTGAAATACACGCTGGCTCCTTGACGTTTACGATCTAGTCGCCCTGAGAATATAATGGGGAACCCCCATAAGTAAATAGCGGATAGTGGGAGTATATTTATAGATATTGCACTCTGCTTTTTTTTATAACAACCTTTTTTACAAGAACGTCGAGGCTGAGATTAACCAAAATTTTAAGAACGTATTAAGAACATTCCTCATGCTGAGAGTCGATTAAGAACGTTTTTATTTCGCTAATCTGTATATAAAATCAAGGTAACAAATGTAAATTACCCAAAATATTTAACGGCATGTTTTGTACATATTAACAATGGTGACACACATCTCAGTTTGTCATAATCAGCAGTTCTTGATACTATATCTCGGCAGGCAATGCACTTTGATAGGTTTCCTGGTCACGTCCGCATTGATTTACTGAAATACATTTAGTGTATACCATGTAATTTAAGAACATCTTAGGAACGTTTTCAGCCTCAAATCGCAAAAAAATATAAGAACGTTTAGCCACAGCTCCAAAATTAGACGTTCTTATAAAAAAAACAAGATGCCTGTTATACTGGCATAACGCGTGATGCTGGGGCTGATTCATTTATAAAACTATCCTTGCTAATGGAATAGTTTGAGTCACGACGATCGCGTTACGTTGCTTCCCTTGTGTTACGCGACTCAGACTATCAGCGGAAATTCGTGAAATTCCATTACGATAACGTAAGCTTCTCAATGACCTCTTTTCAGTCTCGCGTGTTTGATCTAAGACTGTCAAACAAAGCGCGATTCCTTCGCTAAGAACTCACCAATTTCCACCGTTTTACGTGTCGGGTGCTTCTTAGAAGTTATTCTTTCGATTTACGGCTTCAAAATGGTGAAATTTCCGTTTGAAAACGGCACACTTGAGTCCACAACATGTTAAGACAATATGCGCGACAATTTAATCTGTCTTTAATAAATAGATCAAATGATGCATTGACGTCACACAGGTAGGGGTGAGTGGGTCCCCTCCCTCGCGATATAAGCGACAAGAATGGATTTTGATTGGCGGGCTGTTGTTGAAGGCAATCAGAAGAATACATCCCGAGTAGGAGAGGGGAGAGTTTAATGAATAAATTAATGTGGCGATTTGTAGCTACGACGAAGAAAAACAAGATGCCTGCTATACTGGCATTACGCGTGATGCTGGGGCTGATTCATTTATTCCAACTGTATGCTTCGCCGATTGATAAAACTATCCTTGCTAATGGAATAGTTTGAGTCACGACGATCGCGTTACGTTGTTTCCCTTGTGTTACGCTACTCAGGATCTCAAGGGAAATTGCAGGAATTCCATTGCGATAACGTAAGCCTCTCAATGACCTCTTTTCAGTCTCGCGTCGTGGTCTAAGACTGTCAAACAAAGCACGATTCCTTCGCCAGGAATTTACCAATTTCCACCGTTTTAAATGTTGGGTGCTTCTTAGAAGTTATTCTTTCGATTTGCCACTTCAAAATGGTGAAATTTCCGTCTGAAAACGGCACACTTGAGTCCAGAACATGTTAACAATATGGCGCCAAATTTAATCTGTTTTTAATAAATAGATCAAATGATGCGTTGACGTCACACAGGTAGGGGTGAGTGGGTCCCCTCCCTCGCGATGTAAGCGACAAGAATGGATTTTGATTGGCCTGCTTCTGTTGAAGACAATCAGAACAATACATCCCGAGTAGGAGAGGGGTGAGTTTAATGAATAAATTAATGTACCGATTTGTAGCTACGAGGAAGAAAAAAAAAAAGAAATCGACCCGTTTTTAGACACGGTATGCCCCCTCAGGGCATCCCGCGTAAAAAGAAATCGTCCCGTTTTTAGACACGGTATGCCCCCTCAGGGCATCCTGCGTAAAAAAACCAGAGTGTATTGCCAATTAATTAAATAAATAATACTTCCAAACGTTGAAAGGTCGGTAATAACTTGTAACGTTTTCAATGAATTGAAAGAGTTCCCTGCTAGCAAAGTGTCCTTTAGGGATTGAAAATATGTCTTTTAAGGAGACACTGTAGGAAATTCAAATTCAAATTCTCTTCCATTTTCCTTATTACTAGATCTACTGCACGTGACAGTAAAACAAACAAGATGCCCCTCTAATGGCATTACACAGAATGCTTAATGTAGCCCAATTTATTTTCCATTGTATGCTTCGCAGATTTTTAAAAACTATCTTCCCTTCGTAATTGAAATAATTCAATGGTTTTATTCAGAGAGACTGCTTGATATTTTGTCATTGTGTTATTGGGAAACATACCGGAAATCACTCTGCGATAACGATTTTTATCATTGTGTTACTGGGAATCATACCGGGAATAACTCTGCGATAACGTCATGACCCCGCTGAACTGGTCTGGCTTCCTTGGCTTTGAATTATTCCATCTGTTTGTAAAAGTGAAGTTTGTTCGCTGTGAACTCACACAATTTCCACCGTTTCAACTTTCGAGTACTACCTAGAAGTTATTATTTCGATTTACCGCTCGAAAAACGTTCGTTTTCTTTCTGAAAACGGCAGATTCGGAGTCCTAAATTCAGACATGTGGCCGCCATTGAACGAAAACAACTTTTCCAAATGGTGATTTGCTTTGACGTCACACAAGTAGAGATGAGTGGGTCCCCTCCCTCGTGAAATACGCGCGGGTAATGGAGTTTGATTGGGCCGCTTTTGTTCAAGACAATCAAAACAATAGATCCCTTCTGGGAGAGGGAAGAATTTAATCTAGTTTTCATGAATAAATCAAATGATGAATTGACGTCACACAGGAAGTGATGAGTGGGTCCCCTCTCTCGTGATATGTGCCTGAAAAATAGATTTTGATTGGGCCGCTTCTGTTGAAGACAATCAGAACAATACATCCCCACTAGGGGAGGACATATTTTAATGCATAAATTAATGTGCACATTTGTGTATACGATGAAGAAAAAAACAAGATGCCTGCTATACTGGCATTACGCGTGATGCTGGGGCTGATTCATTTATTCCAACTGTATTCTTCGCCGATTGATAAAACTATCCTTGCTAATGGAATAGTTTGAGTCACGACGATCGCGTTACGTTGTTTCCCTTGTGTTACACGACTCAGACTATCTGCGGAAATTGGTGAAATTCCATTACGATAACGTAGGGTTCTCAATGACCTCTTTTCAGTCTCGCGTCGTGGTCTAAGACTGTCAAACAAAGCACGATTCCTTCGCCAGGAACTCACCAATTTCCACCGTTTTAAATGTTGGGTGCTTCTTAGAAGTTATTCTTTCGATTTACCACTCCAAAATGGTGAAATTTCCGTTTGAAAACGGCACACTTGAGTCCACAACATGTTAACAATATGGCGCGACAATTTAATCCGTCTTTGATAAATATATCAAATGATGCGTTGACGTCACACAGGTAGGGGTGAGTGGGTCCCCTCCCTCGCGATATAAGCGACAAGAATGGATTTTGATTGGCCTGCTGTTGTTGAAGACAATCAGAACAATACATCCCGAGTAGGAGAGGGGAGAGTTTAATGAACAAGATGCCTGCTATACTGGCATTACGCGTGATGCTGGGGCTGATTCATTTATTCGAACTGCATGCTTCGCCGATTGATAAAACTATCCTTGCTAATGGAATTGTTTGAGTCACGACGATCGCGTTACGTTGGTTCCCTTGTGTTACGCTACTCAGGGTTTCAAGGGAAATTGCGGGAATTCCATTGCGATAACGTAAGCTTCTCAATGACCTCTTTTCAGTCTCGCGTCGTGGTCTAAGACTGTCAAACAAAGCACGATTCCTTCGCCAGGAATTTACCAATTTCCACCGTTTTAAATGTCGGTTGCTTCTCAGAAGTTATTCTTTCAATTTGCCGCTTCAAAATGGTGAAATTTCCGTTTAAAAACGGCACACTTGAGTCCAGAACATGTTAACAATATGGCGCCAAATTTAATCTGTTTTTAATAAATAGATCAAATGATGCGTTGAAGTCACACAGGTAGGGGTGAGTGGGTCCCCTTCCTCGCGATGTAAGCGACAAGAATGGATTTTGATTGGCCTGCTTCTGTTGAAGACAATCAGAACAATACACCCCGAGTAGGAGAGGGGTGAGTTTAATGAATAAATTAATGTACCGATTTGTGACTACGAGGAAGAAAAAAAAAAAAACAAGATGCCTGCTATACTGGCATTACGCGTGATGCTGGGGCTGATTCATTTATTCCAACTGTATGCTTCGCCGATTGATAAAACTATCCTTTTTAATGGAATAGTTTGAGTCACGACGATCGCGTTACGTTTTTTTTCCCTTGTGTTACGCGACTCAGACTATCTGCGGAAATATGTGAAATTCCATTACGATAACGTAGGGTTCTCAATGACCTCTTTTCAGTCTCGCGTCGTGGTCTAAGACTGTCAAACAAAGCACGATTCCTTCGCCAGGAACTCACCAATTTCCACCGTTTTAAACGTCGGGTGCTTCTTACAAGTTATTCTTTCGATTCACCGCTTCAAAATGGTGAAATTTCCGTTTTGAACACGGCACACTTGAGTCCAGAACATGTTAACAATATGGGGCCAAATTTAATCCGTTTTTGATAAATATATCGAATGATGCGTTGACGTCACACAGGTAGGGGTGAGTGGGTCCCCTCCCTCGCGATATAAGCGACAAAAAAGGATTTTGATTGGCCTGCTTTTGTTGAAGACAATCAGAACGATACATCCCGAGTAGGAGAGGGTAGAGTTTAATGAATAAATTAATGTACCGATTTGTAGCTACGAGGAAGAAAAAAAAAAAAAAGAAATCGACCCGTTTTTAGACACGGTATGCCCCCTCAGGGCATCCCGCGTAAAAAGAAATCGACCCGTTTTTAGACACGGTATGCCCCTTCAGGGCATCCCGCGTAATAAATTAATGTACCGATTTGTAGCTACGAGGAAGAAAAAAAACAAGATGCCTGCTATACTGCCATTACGCGTGATGCTGGGGCTGATTCATTTATTCCAACTGTATGCTTCGCCGATTGATAAAACTATCCTTACTAGTGGAATAGTTTAAGGCACGACGATCGCGTTACGTTGTTTCCCTTGTGTTGCGACTAAGACTATCACCGGAAATTTTAGCCTCCCACGCAGACGTTCTTAGGGCAGGAACGCGTGACGAACCCCTAAGAACGTCTGCGTGGGAGGCTACGGAAATTTGTGAAATTCCATTACGATAACGTAAGCTTCTCAATGACCTCTTTTCAGTCTCGCGTCGTGGTCTAAGACTGTCAAACAAAGCACGATTCCTTCGCCAGGAACTCACCAATTTCCACCGTTTTACGTGTCGGGTGCTTCTTAGAAGTTATTCTTTCGATTTACCGCTTGAAAATGGTGAAATTTCCGTTTGAAAACGGCATACTTGAGTCCAGAACATGTTAAAACAATATGGCGCGACAATTTAATCCGTCTTTAATAAATATATCAAATGATGCATTGACGTCACACAGGTAGGGGTGAGTGGGTCCTCTCCCTCACGATATAAGCGACAAGAATGGATTTTGATTGGCCTGCTTTTGTTGAAGACAATCAGAACAACCCATCCCGAGTAGGAGAGGGGAGAGTTTAATGAATAAATTAATGTACAGATTTGTAGCTACTACGAAGAAAAAAAAAAAAGAAATCGACCCGTTTTTAGACACGGTATGCCCCTTCAGGGCATCCCGCGTAAAAAAAAAAAAAGAAATCGACCCGTTTTTAGACACGGTATGCCCCTTCAGGGCATCCCGCGTAAAAAATGAAATCGACCCGTTTTTAGACACGGTATGCCCCCTCAGGGCATCCCGCGTAAAAAAGATACCCGACCAAAACCTAGACACGTCATGCCCTGCGGGCATTCCGTGTAACAAATCAACACCTCTCACTAATGACCACGCCACCAGCAAAAGATCAAATCGTGACAAATGCACCCTGAGAGTATTGCATCATAGAATGGGCCTTTGTCGTCGGCGTTTACAGTAATTACTTTAAAGGCTAAGGTTAAAAGTTCTTGAAAGGTACCATATATCTGTTATGGACAAGAGATAAATACCTCCGGACGGGTTATTGCTTTGCATCCTCTCTATACCTTTCGCAACATTTTATTTCCTTTACATAAAGCGCAGAGGTCATCAAAAGCTCATTTTTGCAACCACTTCTTTTAACTTTATGCAGCGTTTTGTAATTCCAACTGTCGATCACTTCGAGTGAATTATTTTATTCACTTTCTATTAAAAGCAGACGAACTGGTTCACTTTCCTAATTCTCGCAATTGCCTCTGTTTACTACTCAAAGAAAAGAAAAATAAAAGTATACAGTCAAACCTGTATTAAGCGGACCCCATATTAAGCGGACACCCTCTATTAAGCGGACAGCAGCACAAGTCCCGTCTTTTTTCCCCCACATTTACTGTAAGATATACCTGTATTCAACGGACACCTCTATTAAGCGGACGCGGACACCTTAAACTTGCCTTTTATGGTCCTTTCTATTGTTAAAACCTGTATTAAACGGACACTGCAAAAAAGATGCATGCTTTTTGTCACGTTTTAAGAGCGGCTTTCCACAAAAAGCGACCAAGTGGTGGCACAAGTCAAAAAATCGATTTCGTTCATATTTTGCTCATAGGTAGTCCCTACTGAGAAACAAACTGAGCTGTAGTTAGTTTTTCAAAATACCGTTTCCTTTCGAGTAAATATGCGAAAAACGATTTTGTCTCAGTTGAGCTCAAAGTCCGCTTTAGGCGGGATGGAATTTTCCTTAACTTTCGACGGCTCGCGTATCAATCCGCAGACTGTTACTAACCTTCAAATGACATTTATTGCTTTATTAGGTCTTCCTCTTCTGTTTCACGGGAAAACATTTAAAAACCTAAGTTACTTTTACGTCCGAAATAGGTTTAGAAGAACATGATATAAATGCAAATTTTCAGCAACCACATTTTAGCACTAAAACATTGCCAATTTTACCCATGGACGATAACTTAGATTTCCCTATAATGACTTTTTATGGCTTCACTGTATACCTATTTATCATAATATAAAAACAAAGCTCTGGGTAAATGAAAATTAATGACCCGCTAGGCTTCAGATTTATCAGCATTTTCTTGAGATTTGGCGATCGAAGCGCAAAAAAGATGGCGTGACAGACTGTCACGGTACACGAGGCATTTTTCATTCGCAGTAGCAAAATCTTTGGATCGAAAGTTCGGTAGCGTTACTGACCAATATATATTGCGGCTGCTTTTTATAGATGGAAATTCCTGAGTATCCGTTCGCTGTGATGCGGAGTCCAATTCGTTATTGTGGCTGAATATTATTGTGTTAAAACAAATAATTGGAAAATTTCCTTTCCTCTTTCTTTATCACTGCCATGGATAAATTAAACTAGAAATAGGTTAAACGCAGCAGATTTGAACTACATTAATCTTATTAAAAGTTTCGACTGTTACGTTAAACTGCATCGTTTGCGTGAAATAGACGTGAGAAAGCACACGCACACACAACGACAACAACAACAACAACAACAAAAAACAAGACAGAATTCTGAGCGTTTCTAGGGAAAAAGTAATAACAATAAAAACCGTAACAAACTTAATGAAACCAAGATAGTGCTCAATACTCGTGTTATTAATAATGTTATTTTGCTACGCTTTTTGATCCTGAAATATTCTTTGTGTGAAGATCAACGTAATTAACTAATTAGATTTTTGAACGTCGCAGTTTTGGAACTATGAATAAATTGAATTACTATTACACCAGAGAAACAGTCAGGAACTGTAAACAAAACGGCGAGCATGGAAGTTTGCTGTTCTTTTGAGTCGATAGTTGGTGGGCCATGTTCCTTTACTCGCAGAGACAGAACAAGGTCCAGCGAGATAGTACCTCTGCTGTCCTGAGTGTGTCCTGTACAAAGAATACTGACCAGCACAAGTCATGTTATGATTTTCAAGACGTAGGGAACGAGGGTCATGTTTTCAACGCAAGAAAACATCAAGACAATGACCATTTGGGCTTAGCTGTTGAGAAACATTTATCACCAAAGACACTTATCGGGCCCGGTAAGTTACCTGGTTGTTTCCAGAAACGGGCCCCAGGGCTTATAAGCCGCGGCAATTTACGGTATTCCTGGATAAATAGGAGAGAAGGTAGACACAGAAATACCAAATGTAGGAGCCGAAACATGTCCTTATTGCTACTTTGGCCGTCAAATATGGTCGGTACGCTTGTTAATTAAGTCCCACACCTGATAGAGAGGAAAGGACTTCTTTCTGGAGAGAGACAAAAAAGAACTAAAACAGAACATTGTGTCAACAATATTAAGTCACGAGTGATTTAACTTTGTTGGTATTCGAATATAATGTGCCCGTTTCTGAGTGTTTATTCAGCGTGCGAAAGTATGGAAGCAAACGGACATTAGTTACGAAAACTAGTCCCTTAAAATCGTCTGTATCCCCATTGAAACATTGAGACATTGCAGAAACATATAAATCTTTATGGTGACACTTCCGGTTCATGGTTGTCACGCAACAGTGTAGCTTGCGAGTTGTTTGTTGAAAAAAATTTTTTATTAATTCGTAAACTGGATTGTTTTGTTACTCAGAAGGTAAGAGTACAGAAATAACCCCAGTGCGGGTTAATGAAGAATTCGATGCTAAATTCTTGTTAAAACGTGCATGAAATGATCATGAAATACTGAAAACCTCGTCGTTGAAACACTAATGTGCTTGTATCGAGCAGGAATAGATGAAGAAGATGGCCAAAACTTG
>NW_028145964.1:32500-172500 GCF_977016875.1 Pavona decussata
TATACACTTCGCATGTGAACACCGCATGAAGCCTTCGAACCAAAACCAATCAACAATCGACATCTCAAATGAAATCACAATCGGCTACGGTTGGATGAAAGGAGGATATTACTATCTTCCCATCGTACCTTGCGCCAATTTCGGTAAAATGGCTTCCGGTCAGCGAGAGAAATGCGCGTGTTTGAGGCCAAGTTTGAGCTGGATATCTTCGTATCACAAATGATCCATGGTGAGTAATTTATCTTTATTTATTTCATTTACATTCAAATAAGGGAAAGGGATATTTTTCAGAGAGAGATATTCTTCAAAACAGCAATACTTTGCGTATTGTTCGTGGCTTGTCAACCATGACTGTTGTTATTGAATATGCATGACCTATTTTGAATGCGTTATTTCGGAACTTAAACGACGAGTCAATAGGATTATAATATTCAAATACTAGCTTTTATATTTCAAAGTTTCACTGGGAACTGATTGACTCCTATTGACTCCACGTTTTCAACAAAAATTTTGAAGTTGAATGTGAGAGATTTTTGGCGCGACTTGTGTCATGATTCGACCTGTATCTATTGCTTGGGACTCATGTTCCAAGCTCCTAGTATTCGAGATTTTCTTTACATGTTTTTGCTTCATGTATTTCGTTTTATTGTAGGAGCCATTACCCTCAAGTCAACATCTGAAGAGGTCGCCGAGAAAGGCACGAAACGTGCTTCAAGCAGTCGATCGAACGTTTGCAAACTGTCACTGTTTGCGACGTGTTCGGAAACAGCACCAATTTCCGATTTTTCAGCTCATCTGGAAAGTTCACGTGCCCGAGAAGCATCTTATACTCTATAAATGCAGCATTTCCGAAGACTGCCTGATATCGACGTCTAAATCCACGCAATTCAAGTAAATAACACTCGATTTCTCGAAAACCTCGAGTTGCCGCGTTACTATCTCGACGGCGTCCATTGAAAAATGAAATTCACGTGGGGCCAGCCGTTTGATAATATAGTTGCTACGCGGTGCATGCCGGGAAGATAGTAATATCCTCCTTTGGTTGGATGATAACAATTTTTAAGTATGAAACGAATAATGAAGTTCATTGGCAGTTGGTAAGCAGTAGACCGCATTTTCTATGGGTTTATCGGCGTTATAACCCACGCAGGATGTTGGGAGAAGGCGAGAAAAGAGTGTAAATCACGAGCCAGAGGCAAGTGATAAACAAGCTTTTCGCGTGTTCTTCGAACATCTCAAGTGGGTTATTACCCCAATAAACCCACAGAAAATATGGTCTATTGTTTTCACAAAATAAATATAAGAAGCAACAAGAAGTTTCGCGAGAAACTACGAGTTTACCAGTTTAATAAACTTTGCGACCCTATTTCAAATCAAATTGATATGTACTTTTTCGGAACCCCTTTTTCAGATCTGTCCTTCGAGTTTCATGCTCATTTTTAGACCAGGTCAGCTAGAATCCATACCCATTTCAGTAAAATCCATTTTTTTTTTCAGACCAAAATGGTCTAAAACCTATATCCGGGCTGAAAATCCAACCCTTTGTGGCCGCACATACCCATATAGCTCGGATAGGGGAGTAACCGTACCCCCCTCCAGGGGGGTTGGAACCCTCATTTTAGATGTGGTTAGGATAGGATAGGATAGGATAGGATAACTTTATTTATACACGGTATTTCCATCAGCTACTTAATTATCATTATCAACTATCTATCTACGTAACTAGGATTATAAGAAGTTAAAAAATAATAAAACAAGAAATGCTGGTTTTTTGGAAGCCGTGTTTTAAATCTTACTTATAACTGTGGTGTCTCAATTTAGTCTTTAACTCATGCAAGGAAATTGCTTACCGTAATTCTATTGGTAAACGTTTCCACAACTGAGCTCCACTGTATGAGAAACTTTTCTTCAGATAGTCAGTGCGCGGTTGTGGAAGAATTAGCGTGTTTTCGGGGAGCGGGGATGGCGTAGTTTGTTGTTGGTTCTCGCCTTTGCTTCGAGAGGTTTTTCTCCGGGTACTTCGGCTTTTCCGTCTCCTCAAAAACCAACACTTCTAAATTCCAAGTTGATTTGGAAAGTGTCCCCTATTAGTGCTCTGCGCTAAAGACATTGACACTTAAATAAAGTGATTTATTTTAATTTTTATTTTCATTTTTAGCATTCCTCAAATGATAAGAATTCAAATTATCGCGAAAAGCAAAGCTTGATCTTACCACCGATTTCATTGATACACGACCCTTGAATAAAATAAACTCCCGCGAAACAGCCTCCTTCAAAGCTGCCAAAGAGTTTCAACCTGAATCAGAAACCGAGCTGCAACAACTTGAGATCCTTTTTGCCCAAATTACAACGTTTTCTTGGTCAAAGAATTTTATTCTGTTTTTGCTATGGGCCACCCAATGAAGACCCAAGTTGGATGGATGCGTTCGATAATTTTCTGCATTAAGTTTGTGACCATTTCGACAATATGGTAATTTCGGGTGACTTTAATTTGCCAGACATCCTCTGGGACTGCATTGACAGCGCATCGGGTGTTAACGAACTAGCCTTTATTGACTGAAACCCTTCACGACCACCTCTTACACTCGTGCATGGCAACGACATACTTGACCTTGTAATCACGACCGTGCAAATGTAACCAACATATTTTCTCCAAAAGATACGGGGGTTTCTACAGACCATAGCCTTATTAGTTTCCAGTTTAACGTTTTTTTTTAAAAGCCCCACCAAAAACCCTGAGATTTGTCTAATTAATTAATTAATTGATTAATTAATTGATCATAGCCAATGACGATATAAATACTGACTGGCATCAAATGAAAGACACGTTTCTTGTAGCGGTCTCTGCTTATATACAGACCAAGAGGCTTAAGTGACGGAATCCCACACCTTGGATGTCTGGTGCCATACTTAATTTGATCAAGAAAAAAGAGTCTATAAGACAAAAGCTGAAACTATCTCCCCCCAGCCACCTAAGGGAGAAGTTAAAAAACTTGCGCAAGACAGTTAAGCGCATGCTGTGGAACAGCCATGATGAGTTTCTTGGTTCCGTCGAGTCCGACCTCCACTCAAACCCAAAGTGTTTTTTGTAGATAATAGAAGCTGAATTCAAAATCGCATACAAAATTCTGATCGAGTCTCTACGCATCCCCGGGAAATAGCCAATCTGTTTAACTCCTACTTCGCATCAGTTTTCGCCCATGACACCCCCGTCCCCCACTTCACCTGGAAGCACTCCCAATCCACCAGTTTCTCCTGATATGTCGGAATCAACGCTCACGGTTAGCGAAGTCCAACCCGTGCTCGAAGCCCTTGATGTCACGAAGTGAAGTCTTGGAGCGATGGGTATTTAACACTTCAAAGATAGACTGTACGCGTGAGGTGGTAAGAGATTGTCAACATGGATTCATTAGAGGGAAATCATGCACCTCCAACCTTTTGGAAGTTTTGGACCACGTGGGCTCGCTACTAGACAACGGAAAACAGGTGGACATGATCTATATGGATATGTCTAAGGCCTTCGACAAGGTGAACCATGGCTGCCTGCTGCAAAAGTTTCACGAGTTCGGATTTGGAGGCAGCCTGGCTCTTGCAGTGGTTTAGCTCTTACCTGATGGGTCACTACCAACGTGTAAAAGTGCTGGGTGAAACCTCTGTTACTTTGCATGTCAGCTCCCGAATACCTCTGGGCTCCATTTTAGGCCCGATGTTGTTTCTCATCTTTGTAAATAACTTGCCCGATTCAATCCTGACGAGCCATGTTGCAACGTTTGCCGATGACACAAAAATATATAAACAAATTTGGTCTCAGGGAGATGCTACGTACCTACCAGCTAAATTGCTTGCTGGCTAGTTGACAGATATCATACTTACAGCTAGCTGGGATTTTCATTTCTTAAAAGTCCTACTTGCTGGCAGTGAAGAGCGGATATTTTTTTCCCAGGAACGTTAAATTGTAACTAAAATTGACGTAGGGACACTCAGCTAGTGTTAAGTGCAACATACGTTTAATTTTCTCTAAGAGGGTCGTTGCGTACTTCTGAAGTAGCTCCACTTTTATTTATATTCTTATTATTTTGTTAGCATTATATATGAAAACAGTTAGCCTTACCGGACTTATGGCGCGTTGTTTTTTTTTTTTTTGGGGGGGGGGGGGGGGGAAGGGACATCTTTAGTGTCCTCTGAAAAAAAAATACACTAATTTGAAAAATCTACGTTGTATGTGTTGCCCGGTAATGAAAAATATCCAAATGGCCAAAGATCTAGTTCCCCCCCCCCCCGAAAAAAAATCTAGTTCCCCCCCCCCAAAAAAAATCTAGTCCCCCCCCCAAAAAAAAAAAAAATTAAAAAAACACCAACAACAAAAAACAAACAAACAAACAAACAAAAAACACGCCGTTAATGAAGGTGATGATGACGACGACGACGATTTCGTTGGACTCAATGTACAAAAAGCCCCTAACATTTCAGTTGCTCATTCAGTCCATTCATCTCATTTCATGGCCTAGCGACAATATCCAGTTAAAAATAACGCCAATGAGACGCAATGGGCTCGATCCCCTACTCAAATTGTTCTTTGCGAGGTAAAAAGGATTAGACCTTTTGTCCCTCCACCTACCCTTCATTATATATACAACGCACTAATTCAATCTCATTTCGATTATTGAAATCTTGTCTGGGGTAATTGTGTTAAAACATTATTTGACAGGCTACAGAAGCTTCAGAACCGTGCCGCTCGCGTTTTAACCTTTTCTAGCTATGAGGCTGACGCTAACCGTTTAATTAGACAACTCGATTGGAAAGACTTGAGCACTCAATTTCAAATACAGAAATCCATAATGGTATACAAGTCTTTAAATGGTCTTGTTCCTGAATATTTATCCTCTAAATTTGTTGAACGAAATGAAACGCGTTACTCCCTGAGGGACTCTGTTAACAAACTATTTGTCCCGTTTCCGCGAACTAATTTCATGAAAAACAGCTTTACTTATAGCGGAGCAGTTATCTGGAACAGCCTGTCCTGTGATGTGAGAGAAGTTAAGTCTCTTCGTCAATTTAAAAGATTAGTTGATGTAAGTTAGAGTACTAGTATACACGGCATTCATGAAAAACAGGTTTTAGTTAAATTAGTTGTAGTTAGGTATTGAATTTTGTCTAGGATAGTTAGGTTATTTCTAATTTTTATACTCCTGATGGATTTTACCGTGTTTAAATAAAGATTTATTGATTATTGGTTATTGATCCAGGGATAACCTCCTACCAAACGAGTCAACCTGGGGTCGAGACGATCTCGTCCCTCGGGTCTTCGTTAGTCACGGGGATCGCGAACAGAGACTCTGGGTACGAGGTTGTGGTCGAGAGGAGGTACGCAAAAAGTGTCACGCGATCTCTTTAGGGACTGGTCATAAAGTACCGGGGGGGGGGTGGGCTGGAAAAATTCATTTTTACGAAGGCTAGTTTTGTGTGACCCACCCTCATATTTTTGCAGAATAATGCATGGCCCACCCATATTTTTCAGGTAAAAAATGAAATGACCCACCCCTAGTAAATAAAGGTAAGACTATACATAAAACTAGACAAATTAGAGGACAAGTATGATAGAGGAAGGAGCACACATGCACTTATTAGTCACTATGGTATTTTATAAGGTGATAACATAAGGCATTGGCAATGATATAATGAGATCTATTTTTGTTGAAATACCTGAAATGATTTTGAGAAGATAATGTGCATCTAATATGTATCATTAATAACCACATGGAATCATAGTTGTTCATTTTAATGGATGCGAGTGAACTTGCCCTTTTCTTGATAGAATGTGTAGTTCCAGAAAATATCCTTACCCCACCCATGGAGGGAATTCAAGATTCTGGAGGGGATGGTGGTAAGAGAAAGAACAAAATTACAGAGATTGTATGAAAGAAACTTGGAAGTTCCTGGCGGTAGGGCGTCCTTTTATAAATTCCCTCTGTGATGGGGGATGGATATTTTCTGAAACTACACAATTATAATTTGTGCTTTTACTGTTAATACATTTCACAGTTTTACTGGCAAAAGGCACCATTTGATGCAAAACATGTGCAAAAATATTATGTGCCCCACCCCTTTAATGATGCATGGTTTTTGCTAGCCCACCCCTTTTTACATGCATGAAAACAGTGACCCACCCCCCCTTTTTTTCCAGCCCACCCCCCCCTGTACTTTATGACCAGTCCCTTACCATTGTGGACTTGTTTTCGGGGTGAAGGAGCTTAAAGGTTAGTTTGCACCATTTTATGCTCGTTTTCGTATCTTGGTAACAGAAAAAAAAAACTTTTTTTGGCTGGATAGTCTTCCAATTTTGCAAGAACTTGAGCTTATGGCTCGTTATCTGCTGCCCTGCGAGCCGAAAAAAATCGGAAGGAAGATCGGAGGGATCTCTAATTTATCGCAGGGCAGTTATCTTCGTACAGGCAGGCTTTAATAATAACTCAAAAATAATGTGCATAATGACGTTTTACAGGCGAAAAAAGGCCAATTTTATCAATTGAAATAAGTCTTAATTCCCATTTAGATCTAGCAATCTGAAATAGAGAAAGAACAAGGCTTTGGATAGTGTACCAGGACCGGAAGTTGTCCACAATGAAAGATATCAAGACAAAAACGGTAAGGACTGGAAGAAAAAAGAGAAAAGCGGATTCTGACTCGACTTACCTCGTGACTCGAACGTGACTCGAGCTCGAGGTTGACTCGTGCAACGAGGAAAGTCTAATTTTACAGTTTCACATCAGGAAGCAACTCCCACCCCCATTCCTGTGGAAGGTAGCATAGCACAACGGTAATTTGTTCAGAAAATACAAGTAATGATCAAAAACACCTCCTGAAAGGTAAAACCGTGAGGTTATTCCTGTACAAAGCAATTTCCTTAACTAAAACTTATTTACACTTATTAATGATGGTTACAAAAAAAGAGTACTTATAGCAACTGCAAATCGCTACTTTCACATAAAGTTTATAGTCGTGATTGACTCTAGTTTGATGACACTTGGTGAGCTCAAAAAATCCTGAAATGGAAGTCTATCTATTCCAAAAACTATCTTGTAACATCGAACTAAGGTTAAAATCTCTCTATTAAGATAGTTCCTCACAATGGCCCGAATTTTTTCAAAGAAGCTGACAAAGTGCTGACAGTTAAAAATTGGGCTAATTAATTTTGGCCTGTTATGTCAAACTAATACATCAGTCAATTCCAGAAGTGCCCCCCCCCCCCCTACTCTCTAGGTCTTAGCAGGGCACATCCCGGGGGCTGGACATTAGTTTACCCCAGGGTGTTTGATGGCCTCGTTATTTTTACTTCACAGTGCTTTCACTTCTTTCCAATAATGAGTTCGACGCCAAAGACATTAAATTTGAGATTAACTTTTTCTGTAAATTATTTAAAGAGGATGAAATGAGATGGTAGATCTACAGAACGGATGGTCACTGGAGCAATACAAAGAAATAAGACTACAGTCAACTCTCTCATAGCGGCCACTTCTCGTAAGCGACCACCACTCAAATTTCTTAAGGGACAGCGATCACTTTTTAGGCCAGAAATTACTTTTGTTTTCTGTTTCCGGTAAGCGACCACCCAACATAATCACGTATGATTGCTAGTAAATCATTACTCAGAAGTGACAAAAGTTCAATTTTTAATGATGCTTATAACCTGGACTGCTGACAGATAATAACATATTTGCCTAATTTTAGCTACTAACTAAAGGTAATATGTTTATGTAATTAATTAATCAATCCAGTATTAGGCTTATTTTGTTGATCTTTCCCGTAAGCGACCACCTCCCGTAAGTGACCACTTTGTCATGCCCCAAGGGTGGTTGCTAACTACGAGAGAGTTGACTGTAACTTGACACTTAGTTTGACCCAAATTAACGTTCATTAAAGGAGATGGTATGCCGAGAAACTAAGAAATCAACTTATTTTTAGCTGTTAATCATAGGGCATTTGAACAGCTTAATATCCCCACCATCGGGCATTTGCCAGTTTGTTTTCAGAAAATCTGAATGCCTGGTGTCGCCCCACTCCCTACGGAGGGGGGGTGGGATGGGCAATGCTTTAAATGAATGAACATAAATTGGCTTATTTTAACAAATTGAATTATATCAAAAGAGATTTAAACATGGACCCACACTATTTTAAGGAAAACCAAGCCACCAGACATATCATTCTGGACACTGAGCTGTCAACTTTGCTTTGTGACAAGGGATTTGTTCAAAAAACAAGAGTTGCAGTTATTTGACCAAAGATGATCTTTTGTAAAGGTTATGCCGACTTCACCAAGTGCACACATCCATCTTTCCCCCTTTGCCTGTCATCTTTGATTAGACAATGAGGCAGAGATTGCTGTGTGCTGCTGTTTTGCAATGAGCCACTGTCACTTTGAAAGGAAGTTTCAAGGCATTGTTGTGAAGTCAGAATCATCATAAAATGGCACAAACCATATTAAAGCCTATAGACACCAGGCCCAGAAAATAGAGTGTCACTAGAGAAGACAATGATCATGACTCAGGAACATTTTTTGCCTTTTGCAAAAAATTGGGTTGGTTGAGCAATAGGAAACAAAAGATATTCTTGGAAAAGCTGTAGACAAGTGTCGTTTTCCATTCCAGCTACAGAGTTTTCTGGGAAACATTTTCTTCACTCCTTGTTTAATAAGGAATCACATTATTTACCTGTTGACTTATAGAATGTGTTCTCTGTAGCAGGCTAGTTACATTTCAAGGAATTGTCTTCATGGCTACACTATGGAGAACAGGTTTAGCCAGTTTTCCGTTGTCACGTCAACTGGTCAAGTTACAGCTTTGTGGCTTGAGTACATCATCTTTCCTTCTTGGCAAGCTTTTAATGAAAAATGTTGAACATTCACCAGCTAACAAAATGGTGAATATAACATGGAAGGACGGCACCTCGCACAGGTACCCTTATCTTTACCTGAGAGACAACTGTCAGTGTTCGGAATGTTTCTTCAAAGAGTCCAGCCAACGCCTTCTTGATGTTGTGCGGGATGTCGATATCAACATCGAACCAGACAAAGTTGAGATGTGTGATGATGGTGCCAAGCTGTCAATCACCTGGCCAGACAGTCACATCAGCTTGCTTAATGCTGATTTTCTGTTTGAGAAGCGCCTTTCAGATGGAGCTGAATCACAAGCCAAGGACTGCGGAGAGGTCACAACTAGAAAAGTCACACTTTGGGGAAGTGAATTAAGAGATCAAATCCCTCGCTTGAAATTTGCCGACATTCTCAATGACGAGGAAGTGCAATTTGATTGGTTGAATAGTCTGTACAAGTATGGTATTGCACTGGTGACAGATACACCTGTACAGGAAGGACAACTTGAGAAACTTGGAGAACTTGTTGGTTACTTGAGAATGACAGCTTATGGGTAAGCAAAACCCAAGTCTAGTGGCTTAGTATTATACCTATTAAAGCCTGACTCTCTATAAAATATAAAAGATGGTGAGAGAGGGGCAATACTATCTCTAGGGACAACATTTGTCCCTAGAGACAGTTTTTTTCAAGAAAATTAGGAGATCCATATTTAATATGGATCTTTAAATTTTCTTGAAAAAAAAAAAAAAAGAAAAACCCAGCTGTCAAATATATGGTGTTTGATTAGGTGTTTTCACATAGCACAGTTTCATTACATAGATTGGCCACCTAATAATTACTGTTATGCTTGCAGGGTGCTTGTTTTTAATGTACATGTTGATTAATGTTGTCAATTGTCTTTGCCTTTCCTGCAGGAAGACAATTGTGGTGTCCACCCGGCAAAAAGCTAACAGTGTTGCATACACAAGCTACATGCTGCCTCTTCACTCTGATCTTCCATACTATGAGTGCAAACCTGGGGTAGGTAAAAATTTATTTTGTTTAAAAGGCTGTTTGTTAGTGGAGTACTTTATTACAGTGCATCCCCAAAATATTTTTAACAGATACAACTTCTCTTTTGCTGGGAACAAATTCCAACAGAAGGAGGAGCAAACACACTGGTGGACTCGTTTCATGTTGCTCAGCAGCTGAAGAAAGAAGATCCTCATGCATATGAGCTGCTCACTACTACGCATGTTCTATTCAGAACTAGTGGTGCTGACATACTTGGTGAATATGACTTTGAGGGTGCAAGACCAATTCTTGAGTGAGTTATTAACATACTATCTTTTTAAAAGAATTAAATTTTGTCATAATAATAATGATGATGATGATGATGATGATGATGATGATAATAGACACATGATATTTTAAATTATTAAATACTGGCTCATTGGATAATGCAGTTCCAGAGTTTTGATTGGTTTAGCAGCCATGGTATATAAGCCATTATACCATGCCCCACAAATATGGTAAGAGTATTTGTCAGGGGGGAAAGAAAATATTCACATGCTGACGTCCGATCTCACCCCACAGAATTGTAAACCGCCATGAGACTTGGTGATATGTGCGGTACATAAGAGTTCATTCATTCATAAATCAGCAAGATTTAGTGATGTTTTCCTGGTGGTTTTTAATAAAACAGTTATTTTCTCACACTTGTCAGATTATGATTATAGCCAACTTGGCACTGCGTGCCTCATTGATTATCTATCATCTTGTATACAACTTGCACTTGTGGAATAAGCCCCATTGTTAAATGTATTACAGTTAGCAATGGAAAGAACAGAACATGCAGAGCATCCTAGGCCACAGGTGGTGGCCGGATGCTCTGCAACTCACTTCCTGCCCAAGCAGTGATTGAGTAACACATAATAATAATAATAATAATAATAATAATAATAATAATAATAATAATAATAATAATAATAATAATAATAATAATAATAATAATAATAATATTTTTTTTAATTAATAAATAAAGTTAAAAGTAGAAAAAAGAACTATTAAAAACTATTTACAATCCATTTCAATGAAAAAAGAGACAACTTTCAAGCAGATTTTTTTTTCTCATAAAGTTACTATGCTATTCTTATTAAAAAAGTCAATGATATATACAAAGCTAAAAATCTTTAAAAAAGGGAATAAAAACCGACATCAAATGGAAGGCTACCAAGAAAAATAAGAAAAACTAAGAAATAAAATTATGTTTCCAATGTTTCTAACGAATGTTTGCATGTCCTTTCTTGATGTCAAAGTCAATGTCCATCAATTCTAGATGGATCCTCCTCGTAGCTCGCGAACCTCTTAGGCATAGTAATGCTGACCTCAGCAACGCAAAGGACACCCTTGCCCTGATCCATGACATAGTAGTCGCATAGCTTTCGCCCTTCTTTGTAGCAACTAACTCAGCCAGCCTACTATGGTATCGCTTGCATTCCATTGCCATTCCACCTGTCGTGCTAAAAACTAATTGCGTGAATGTGGCTTGCTCCACTTCTAAAATTCGGCTAGCATACTGGCGCTTCTTTTCCGTTTCATGTTGCCTGTAAATCTGGTTAAGATCCATATCTCTGTAGGAGTCAGCATTTGGGTGGCAAATTCTAATGTCAAAGAAAGCCGACCTCTGTCTCTCCCAGAACCCCCTTGCCACAATATCAAGCCGCGCATCAGGAGCGGTGTTGGCTCCCCTATTGAGCTTTTCTCCTGTGATGTCTTGCAAAACTGGTTTAGTTTCAACGCCATTACACACCATGCGAAGCGTTCCGCCTCCAGATCCCTCAGTTCATTATGGCGTTGGATGACAAAACCGCCCCTTTTGCATATCATAGCGTGATCCACATTGAAGCGGTCCCGGCAGACACAGACAGAGGGCATATCAGGAACTTCCCAGTCGTACCTGAGTTTCACAGCATCACGAAATTCACTCTTGTTTAAGTCAAAGTTCATATCTCGAGTCTAATTGGCAGAACGGTAAGCCAACTAGAGGCACCTTTCTGGGTGGCAAGGTCCACAGCTCTCAGAGTTTTTCCAGAAACCGAGCACTTCACCTCATCAAGTTGCTCCTTCAGATACTGATTCTTCACTTGGCACATAATAATAATAATAATAATAATAATAATAATAATAATAATAATAATAATAATAATAATGATAATTTTAATAATTTTAATAATAATACTCATTTGTATCATACAGCTTTTAAAACTTTGAATAAATAATTTTATTATCATTGTAAGTAGATGTAATATTTTTTATTAAACTTTTTTTACTAGTTAAGTTACAGATTGAACCTCTTTGAAAACCACACTGCGAGGGACTTTTCTTGGTTTTAATTATTTTTGGCAGTTATATGCCATCCCTTAAATTTGATTTCAGAAATGTTTGTTCCCCGCCCTCCCCAATTATTGCCAGTGCTCCCCCCTCGCCCCCTATGTTAATAGTAAACATTTCCTAAGGAGTGATATGGTTGTGGATCTGGATACTATATTAACCCCTGCCTCATAGTGGATCATGTAACACTGGCATAATTCTGAGTTCTTGAACTGGGTTATACACCGCTTGACCATGTACATAACTTTGAGACACCGCCCAAAAGGTTCAGTGTAATAAATAATTATCAAATTTTTTTTTTCAGAGTGGATCACCTTGGCAGACTGTTACGATGCAATCTTAATGAAGGAACCAGGCAGTGCTTTCTGGGTGTGTCGGCAGGCAAAACACAAGAGATGTATGAGGCCTACTACTCACTATCCAAACGATTAACAGACCCCAAGAACATGATCATTCATAAGCTCTCGCCAGGGGAGATAGTCATTTTTGATAATGACCGTGTGCTCCATGGACGCACAGGATACACCCTCGAGGCAGGAATGGGAAGATGCCTGGAATCAGCATATATTGACTGGGATGTGGCACGGTCCAAGTTGAATGTATTAGGCAAGAAACTGAACAAGGGCCCTGTGGCTAGAATGGACAGCACAATGAGCGTCACGGGGGAATGGACTGTGGCCTAACATGACTTTCGTCAGCTTAGCTAGTCTTAAAATTCCCATCGCAACAATAGTATACCATGCATTTTGGTAGTAGTAGTAGTAGTAGTAGTAGTAGTAGAACTTTATGATTTTCAACTCGGATTGAAGAGTAGAGTATAAGCGCTAGTATCTCCGAGAAATAATGTGAAAAATATATGTACAATGTAGAATCTCGTGATCAGTGCAGACTGGATTACGGGAATCAGATTTTTGGGCTACGTTGTCGTAAATAGGCAATGGACAGCGTAAAACTCGGGTTTTAATTGGTCTAGAGGAGTTTGTGATTAAAGTGCAGATGCACAATTATGTCATTGTGAGCTACAGAAAGTTTTTGGTAGTCTTCCCTCATACAATTTTGTGTAAGTGAAGGTGACAGACTGTTAGCCAATCACAAGCATTTGTTTTTGGCTTACATAATGTAGCCAATAAGCATGCATACTTGTTATAGATCAGTAATGAAATAATAATAATAATAATAAAAAAAATTCCTTTTAATCTATGCACAAATCATCACTACACAATTTTTGAAAGTATTTCAAATCTTGTGCAGGATAACAAAAACCAAAACAGTAGATAAAACACACAGAATCCATGTGGCAGTGCCTGTGTACCCTGACAACACCCAGAGGACGTCAAGAATGACAAGAACATTCATTCAGTCATGCTACCCACTATGTCTTTGTTGATAGATATATTTTTTCAGTCAGTGACACAGGCATACTCGAAAAAAAGGAAATGCGAGTGCTCCTATCAGGAGTCGAACCTAAGACCTTCCAATTACTAGTTCGGATGCTCTACCACTGAGCTACAGGAGACTCGTGGGAGCTAAGGCCATTAAATTACTAGATTCATGTTACAAACATCTTGCATACTGCTAGGATTCTTACCATGTTTTGACTTTACTTACTATCGTATCGAAGTACACTCGCACAGCTAAATGGAATCTATTTGTTAAATAGCAATAGTGCAGTTTTTTCAATATTGAGTGTTGAAGTAAGCAAGCTTTTGCATTACTGAGCTTTGTGATTGGTTCACAAAATTCACACCACTTTCTCAACCAATGAAAAGCAAAACCAAAACTAACACGCGTTTGGCGTCAGTCATGTTTTTGCTTTGAATTGTGATTGGTTCATGGTACTGTTTGCATCTGTGATTGGTCAGACTCATTACAATGGTTTCGGTTTTATCACACTGAATATTGAAAACTGTTCTATTATATACAGATATTAATTTCAAGAGACTAGGTATTCTGGCCTGACAGTTGACATAGATAGAATTTTTATTTCTAATAAATAAGCATAACAGTTTAACTTCAAATTTATACACAAGATTTCAGGTCAAATTTACTCCTTGTCATCCCTCAGGGACATTACATTATTGTTGTTAATGATAGTTATTGATATTCCAGTATATTGAAGAACTGTACGACAGAATTGAGTACTGTGAAAATGTTAATTTAAGAACAGTTAGAAATCAGAATTTGAATAATCTGAACTCATTCCTGGTTTTATGTAACATAACTGACACACAATATGTTTTCTGACTTAGTTAAATAAAACAATTCAAGGCAAACTGTGAGGGATTGAAACACTCTTTGTGGCATATGGCAATAAATACTCTTTTATGTATTAGTCCAGAAAAAGGATTTACACTGCCCAAGACTGCAAAAGCATTCATTTCACTTTTTTCTATTGAATTTGTTGAAACTTGTCCAAATTGAACTTACTGGTAACATTGTAAAATATAAATACATTGAGTGCTGTGCTAAAGTAGCCAACTTTGTAGTAAAATAGTTCCCTATGAATACTAATAAAGTACTAAAACTAACCTATATATATTTTACTGTTATTATTACTATTATCATTAGTATTAAAAAAAATCATGGATAGGTTTTGCAGTCTTTGCATTGGAAACCGTTAGAATAATTTATTGTTACTTGATATCAGGCCCTGCCTGGTGATCTCACATCAAATTACTTGTTTTGTTGTGACAACAATATGAATGTAACTTGTGTTCTGTTCATACCAAACCTAAAACATGTTTAAAAATTAAGCATGGTTCAAAAGTGTTTTCTAAAAATAAATTATAGTAATTATTATTTTTACTATTATAAAATTGTTTTCTTTATAGAAGTTGCTTATTGATATTTTTTGACAATAAATACACAAATTAAAACTTAATACTTGAATTCAGCCTTTAATTTTTCTGTCACTAATTTTCACTTTGTTAAACCTGATTTAACTAAACATGTTCAGTTGGTGTGAATGGGGCATGAGACCATGGCCTTGTAGAACACTTTTCTAAGAAACAATTTTGGACTGACAATTTGCCAAGGTCATGTTAGAAATGGTGGGTGCTTACTTTAAAATACATGGTGGTTAAATAATAATATTTTTTCTTGTGAAAATAAATAATAGACCACAGAAAATATATTATTATGATCATTCTGATTCATGGCCATTGCATCACATCACTTTATTCCATCCCTCAGTTAGCACACATGGTGTGATTGGTCAATTTTGTGGGCTGTACTGCCCGCTAAATTTGAAGGGTTTTCCTTTCCCATGCGCCCGATTAACCTCAGAGATATAATAAAATTAATATCTCACCAACCTCATTTTCTCAGTCTGTACTGTAAGTTACGGATACACCAGTTGTTTGAAAGCTGATTTAAGTTAACCTGGGATTGCCTGTAAGCACTTAGCGAGACTGGTTTGAATAGACTGTTTACACTCCTCTATTTTTCTGTGTGATTGTGGAGATTGTATGCTTCAATAAATCTTGTCCACCATCTTGGTTTGTACTGAAGAGCACAACTTGAGGAGAGCCCCAAAACTACTGAGGGGTTCTGAGGGGGTCGAAAGTGGGGGGAGAAAGGTGAGAACAGAGTCTCCCTGACGAGGCACCCCCTCAGAAGTTTTAGCACTCTCCCCAGGTTACACTCACCATTACAAACCAAGACAGTGCCAGTTTGGTGAAATCATATGATCTCAACAATCACACAGGAAAATAGAGGACTGTAAACAGTTTCGGTTTCAAGGTTTGAACTGCTGATAATACTACTTAACCACTATCTTTCACAGAAGTCATTTTGTTTGTCAGATTTTAGTCTGAGGGGCCTTGCTCCTGGGGCAAGGTACTTGTTTTTCATTATTTTTGATGGGGACAGCCTGTTTTCTTAAACCTCCCTAATTTAGGCTGACATTAAAAACATCCATTTTCAGACTACAGTGGGAAAATATACCATACTCTTTGGGCCAGCACATATCTTTGTCTAGATTATGGTAAATGAGGGGACACCCTCCCACCCCTCCAGCTCATAATTGTTTATGTTAATTTAATGACTAAAATATACTTGGATATCTTAGCAACAAGGAGGTGTAATTTAAGGCTGAGTTGTTAGTCTGCTAAAACTGGGCCCAAAGAAAGTCCAACAGCCCAGAGCAAGTCTCGGCCAAAATCTAAGTCCACCAGAAAAATTCTAGCCCCCAAAAGGTGCCCAGTCACTAATTACGAACCCAAAACAGTCTTCACACCTGCTCATCACTGATATACCTAAGTACTCTCCTGGAGTTATAAACATCCCTTCACTGTTATTAATAAATAGTAATATTATTATTGTTAAGACTCAATGTGAATTTTTTTTAGGTTGTGATTTGGCAGTTCTAAAGCTGAAACCTGAAGAGGCCACATGCCCCCAATGATACCTGCCTGTATCGCGACGCCTGTGGCCACTGCAAGCTCAGGGTCTATAGAAACATTAGGAGCCTTCCCGTTAAAATATTCCTTTATCAGTTGCCGCACTCTAGGTATTCTTGTGGACCCGCCAACTAATACCACCTCGTCAACGTACTCTTTTGGAAGTTCAACTTCTTTTAGAACTCTTTCAATGGGTTGCAGAACTTTTTGGAACAAGTCTTTGTTCAACTTTTCAAAAGTTAATCGTGAGATCTTTTCCTCAAATATGGCTAGCTTCTTCCCCCTGTTGAGAGAAGGTAGGGGTAGTCGGATGATTACCCATGCTTCTGATGTCAAGTTGATTTTAGCGGATTCAACCTCTTGTCGAACTCGTTGGATGTCCTCAGCATTTGTCAGTTCCTCCCCAAACCTATCCTGTATCACTGCCATGAGATATGACATGAGCCTTACATTGAAATCTTGACCCCCCAGCCTGTTATTACCAGCCATAGCCATTGTAACAAACATCCCACCTTGAATATTCAACAAGGAGACATCTAACGTACCACCGCCCAGGTCAACAACCATAACATTCGAGACTCCGTCTTTCTTGTGAAGACCATAAGCCATAGCTGCCGCGGTCGGCTCGTTTATAAGTCTCAAAACTTTGATCCCAGCAAGAGAGGCAGCCTTGATGGTGGCATTTCTTTGTGCCATGTCGAATTCAGCTGGAACCGACAAAACAGCTTTGTCGACCGATCGACTAATATTTTTTTCAGCAGTTCGTTTTAATTCTCTCAGTATAGACGCTCCGATCTCTTCGGGCGACACCAAAGTTTGGTTGCCATGACTTTCGATCACGAAGAAAGGATTGTTCTTTTCGTCAGAGGTGATTTTGAACTGGTAGAGGGAAGACATTTTCTGCAAGTCTTCTTTCGAGAACACCTTTCCAATAAACCGTTTAGCATCATAAATAGTCGACCTAGGATTCAGTTCAGCTTGAGCCAGGGCTCTATTACCCACTAAAACTCCATTATCCGAGAAAGCAACGACGCTAGGAATAACTTTACTGCCGTTCTCATTAGCCAAGATGTCAACATGCCCGGTTATCGCTTGATAAACTCCGACACAAGAAAACGTCGTTCCTAAGTCTATTCCGATGATCTTTGGTTTAGGCGGAGGAAGACGACTTTGAGCAATATATCCAGCGACCACGAGAGCAAAAATCCCGCCAAGAACAATTCCAAAAGAGTTACTCATCTTTGATCTTCCAGTAAACCTTTCTTCACCGGAAGAGAAACTGATGTTGCGACACGTACATGCGTACTGTGGGTTGCGCAGACCAAACAACTCTATCCCGAGGGAGGAGTGGGTAGTTTGGTAAAATGTAGGCAACTTTTTCAGGAAGCGACAAAAAGTCATGGTCCTATTCTTGACATTTCAGCCTTAATAAATAAATAAATAAATAAATAAATAAATAAATAAATAAATAAATAAATAAATAAATAAATAAATAGATAAATAAATAACATGATAATACATGATAATGGATCTGTATATTTCAATATTCAAATTATATGTGGCTCCTATAGAGGGTAAATAATTCTGTGGCTCTACATTTTGCCTGATATTTTCACTGCAATGATTACTGACATGATGTGCAAGGTAGACTTGGTCTAAAAGCATTGTTTGCAATCATTGGTGAGGCAGTTTAGTTTAGGAGGTAGTGGGTCCTCCAACTGCCTCAACTTCCTGAAGTCCCCCCCGCCTGGGGAACTAATAGACCAACACTGCCCCCCTCCCACAGCCCTGAGGGCCTTTCAAAATAGGTGTTGAAAGAAGACCCTAATAAAAGCAGGTCAACCAATAATATAGCATGTTTTATCTGCAAAGGTTACTGCAATGTGGAGATTTGTTCTAAAGCATTGTTTGCAATCATTAGTGAGGCAGTTAGTTTAGGGGGTAGTGGGTGCTCTAACCTCTTCAACTTCCTTTATTCCCCCCCTCTGGCATCATGGGGAACTAATAGACTAACACACCCCTCTGTCCCCCACAGGGGTAGAAATCCATACAATTTAAAACAGAACCTCAGCCAAAGGCCTTTTTAAAACGGGTGTTCAGAGAAGACCCTTTTGAAAGCAGGCCAACCAGCAACATGCCTTCCACAATTATGCAACAATTGCAATCTCTGATATATTTGGCATCATGTGACTTTTGAAGAGGAAGACATACCTGGGAGATGAGGTTGAAGAAAGAACACACTTAGCAGGTGTTAGAACTGCTGGCAAAAATAAGATTACTACTAATTATTTATTAAAAACTTTATTGCAAAACTTGATATGATTACTGTTCTTCAAAGTTATTATTTCCTGTGACCATATTTGTTACTGAATCCTTTGCTGCTCTGAACATTTTCTAAAAGTTTGCTAAATGAACCTAAACTTTTTACAGCCACACTAGTTTTGACAATGCTGTATCATTTTTACCATTACTCAGTTATCCTTAAAAAAAAAAACACACCTATTGTAATAATTATTTTTAATTGACAAATTTCAAACTCAGCTTTATGCACACTGTTAGACCAAATTTTAACATTATTTTAGTTGTTCGGTAAGATAATTATGATTTATGTTCTGTTTACAGTACTGGTTAAAAGTAAATTGACAATCTCGACTTGATCTTCGCAAGCATTGAGTATCGAGTCTAAAATCCAGCTTGATTCACTCAAAAGTCTGGGAATGCTTTCTTTTGAGTCACATTGTCTTGTCAATTGGCAACCACATAAACACGAGAACAATGTACACTTCCATATTTGCGT
This sequence comes from Pavona decussata, assembly GCF_977016875.1. Lineage (NCBI taxonomy): Eukaryota > Metazoa > Cnidaria > Anthozoa > Scleractinia > Agariciidae > Pavona > Pavona decussata. The sequence continues at coordinate 51,939 of NW_028145964.1, forward strand.
TGCTTTACAAATCGGAAGGACTAGTGTGAGTCAAGTTTAATTATTGTTTTGTGCATTAAATGTTTTCCAGGAATCAGTCATGCAACATGCTTATTATTTTCTCGGCCTTGCGAGACTCGATCCTTGACTTGATTATCAATATATTATTGAGCCTCAATCCTTTATTCTCGTGAGTTTCGAGTATGGAGGATCAAATCAAGGATTGACTCGTAAGAGACTATCAACCTACTTCTAACCAGAACTGTACGTCACAGTTGGATTTGAATTGCAACCAAACAATGGAAACTTTGGTTTGTGATCCAAAACTGGGAATATTATACAGTGAAGAAAGTTTTCTTAATTAACAAGATGCCCCTAATGGCATTTACATGGAATGCTTAAATATGTAGCCCCATTTATTCCCCAATGTATGCTTTGCAGATTTTTAAAAACTATCCTCCCTCCACTATTGAAATAATTGAACCATTTTATTCAGCGAGACTGCGTGATAGTTTATTGTTGTGTTGCTGGGAATCATACCGGAAATTACTCTGCGATAACGTCATGAGCCTGCTGGAACTGGTCTGGCTTCCTTTGCATTGAATTATTCGATCTGTTTGTGAACGTGTCATTTCTTTGCTCCCAATTTCTATCTTTGAAGTTATTATTTCGATTTACATGTACCACTTGAAAAAGGTTTGTTTTCTTTCTGAAAATGGCAGATCAGAGTCTTAAATCCATACATGTGGCCGCCATTGAACGAAAACAACCTTCCAAATGATGATTTGCTTTGACGTCACACAGGTAGAGATGAGTGGGTCCCCTCCCTCATGATATACGTGCCGATAATAGATTTTGATTGGGCCGTTTTTGTTGAAGACAATCAGAACAATAGATCCCTTCTGGGAGAGGGCAGAATTTAATCTAGGTTTAATGAATAAATCAAATAATGATTTGACATCACACAGGAAGGGATGAGTGGGTCCCCTCTCTCGTGATATGTGCCTCAATAATAGATTTTGATTGGGCCGCTTTTGTTGAAGACAATCAGAACAATACATCCCTACTAGGAGAGGACAGAGTTTAATGCATAAATTAATGTGCAGATTTGTGACTACGACGACAAAGGAAAAAAAGATACCCGACTCAAACCTAGACACGGTCTGCCCTGTAGGCATTCCGTGTAATAATTAATTTTTTCTTAACATTTTGAGATGATAAGGTAAGAAGTTCCAATAATTTTTGTCATAAATTATGGCATCTGTCTTTTAATATTCCCACCAGTGATGCACTATTTATCAAATTTCACCTATTATCAAGGCATCAACAATCTCCCCAGCTTCAATTCTGGTCAGATCATTACTCCTTGGTGGCAATACAAGTAATGCATTTGCAGTTCTCATACTCAGTAGCCTGCTGCTACACTGACTGCCAGTGGAAACTGCTGACGGCACTGCTTCTCCTGATTTCCATGACAACACAACTCTGTGGTACTCAGGCCTGGGATCCAGCTGAACTGCCTGCGGCAACTTAGCTTTCACTTGAGTCAACTCAGGGCACTGGGATCCTGCCAACTTGCGCAATGCTGGGAGGACAAACAGGTTGAATGTCACCATTGCCGACACAGGATTTCCAGGAAGTGCAAATATTAATTTCTTCTTTCCGTTGACTGTGGCTGTTGCAAATGTTGTTGGTTTGCCTGGTTTCATGAACACTCGTCCAAAGTGTATTGTGGCACCAAGGATGTCTTCTAATACAGGTTTCAGGAAATCCTTTTCACCCATTGACACTCCACCAGATGACACAACAACATCTGCTTTTTCCAGGCCAGCAGAAAGTTTGGATTTCAGATCTTGAGGAGTGTCAGCTGCAATCCCCATATCAATGACCTCAAAGCCATGAGAATTTATGATGGACTTGAGAGCAATCTTATTGCTGTCTCTGATTTGTCCCGCTCTAGTAACTTCGCCTGGTTTAACTACTTCATTTCCTGTAGAGAGGACAGCCACCTTTGGTTTTTGAAACACTTCAACATAAGTTAAACCCAGTGAAGCCATCAGACCTAATTCTGCAGGTCCTAGTTTTTCAAAGCATGAAAGAACCTGCTGACCTTTATTCACATCAAAACCAATGGCTCTAATGTCTTGTCCAGGTTTAGGGGAGGTAAGGATTTTAATCTTTTTTTCTGTTCTTCCATCATTGTCACTCTCAAGCAATTCTGTGTCTTCAACCTGAACAACTGCATCAGCTCCTGGTGGAACAGGTGCTCCTGTGGTGATGCGCATCACGTGGCCAGAAATGACATGTGAAACTGTGACTTCCCCTGCAGTGACTGGGCCAAGCACCAGACGTTCTCCAGGACCATCAGATGCAAGTACAGCATAGCCATCTTTGATTGATGCAGGGAAGGGAGGGAATGGCTCTTTGGCAAAGACATCAGAAGCAAGTATGTAACTCAATGAATCTTCTAGCGCTACCACTGTTTTTGGAAGACAGTGAGCGTTGTCCATAACCACAGAGAGAGCTTTGTCCATCGGAACCAGAGGAAAAGGAGAATGCCGATCTCTCTCTGCAACTTTGCTGAGATCTCTTATAGCTCTACCATGAGACTTATGGGGGCACTTGTGATGGGTCCCACCTGGAGAATGGGTGGGGCCTTCCATGGACGCATGGGTCACACCCACATTGGGACTGCCACACAGTACTTCTATGGCGTGAGGTAGAGCAGGTACGACAAACTGGAAACATTCCTGGGATCCCTTCAAACTTCCTGGCAAGTTAATGATAATGGTGCCTTTCCTTATACCACAAGCTGATCTGGACAGCATGGCCATGGGGGTCACCTTCAGCGACTCGCTCAACATTCGCATTGTAAGACCCTGTGCAGGCCTTTCAATGACTTCTATAGTAGCTTCTGGAGTGACATCTCTTGGAGCAAAACCAGTTCCTCCCGTAGTTAGTACAAGATGGGCATTTTCGACATCGCACCATTTCAACAACACTCTTTTGATCTCGTTTGCTTCATCAGGAACGCATTCACAAAGAACTTCTTTCACATTTAGTAAAGTCGAGGCTTTTACTAGTTTCTTCAGGTTTGGTCCACTTTTGTCTTCGGCTTCTCTGCGAGAACATCGATCGCTAACAGTTAAAATCCCAACCTTTAAGCCAACAGACATTTCGTGATCGTTTGGAAAGCAGAAAGAGCCGACTGTCCACGGAAATGGCTGAAAATTGTTGACCGAATTCGATTGCTACCGATTGATTACCGATTTATCTCCGGAGCTTACCCGCTCGTCCCAGGATCCACGCTTCGGAGCATCAGGACGAGGTAGGTACAACCCAATCTTTTCTCTTACCATTTCAAGATGGCGAAAGGTCACAGGCATGGTGGACGAAAACAGCAAATGAAAAAGAGCGCAAAAAACATATCTAAAGGCCAAAAACGACATCTTAAAGAGTACGGAGAACAACACCCAGTGGATGAAGAGTAGGTTACTTTTCGTTAAGTGTCTTCTTAGATAACCGCTAAGTTTGCTTACATGTTTCTGAAATGCACGTGAGTTGTGTTTTGATCATAGTTTGCTGCAATTTCTTCAGGTACGAGGTCGGAAAATCACTGAAGAGACCGAGAAAAGAATTTAGCAATACCAAGGTAAAAGACGCATTTCAATCCCCCACAGCTTAATCACGTCCGTGTCTGAAGTCTAATGCCCCATTCACACCAAGGCTTAAACACGTTTAAAAGCTGTTTAGTTAAGGACGGTGCCTACTAATAGCGAAGTATTTTTGCACGGTCTATAACTATGCGGGAAAAGCAGATCTTAGTAGCGGCTATTGAAATCCAAAAAGAAAATTGGGGGTAACCACGCATTTTTAGAGATAACTAAGCAACAATTATTCTAAAAAGCAGCAAAATACAAAGCAATGTATGGCGCTTTTTTTCCAAATTGAAGCTTTATTACCTCTGAAAAATGCATGGTTACCCCCAATTTTCTTTATGGATACCAAAATCATCTGCTAAGTTCTGCTTTCTCCGCACAGTTTTAAACCGCGCAAAAACATCCTTGTATTAGTAGGCACCACCCATAGGAAACTGGAGTATCTAGAGATGCGCAGAACGTATGCGCAGTAACAATAGTAGGCACCGTCCTTAAACTCATTTTAAATTTTTTTCCTTTACGAAAGCTGCTTTCGGATTTTTGTCGACTACAGATTCAGCGCAAATGAAAGCATAAGTTAAAGTTTACTTGAATCCTATCTCAAAGCCAATGGTTCGGCTTTCTGTTGCCAATTTTCATTTTGCTAAACCTGGTTTAATTAAACATGTTTTGTTGGTGTGAATGGAGCTTAAGACTCATGAAAAAAAGAGGCTCATTACTTGAACAGCTGTTTGTATTTTTGGAGAGGATTGCGCACAAAATGTATTATCCTTATGTAAAGCATTTAGCAATAATTTCCGCACAGCCCTGTACGTTAATCATGTATACATTTTGTATAAGAGGGTTAGTATGACAGTGATGCATGTATAATTATGTACGGGGCTGCACGGAAATCTTTCTAAGCACTTGTTATAAGTTTTTTAAAACCAACATTGAGGTGTTTGGAAATCAGATAAAAATGCTCTTTTGAGTGTTTGATGTATAAGCTCCTCAAACCATTAATTACGTTTGATGTAGAAAGAACGCACTCCTAATAATAATTATTAGGAGTGCGTTCTTAATAATTATTATTGTGTTTGGAGTCGAGATTGCATGGGACAATTTATCATCAACGAATGAATGAATGAATGGATCTTGAGATGCGTATCTGGCATCCCCCACAGATTTTGCAGGGGTGGATGACATCATCACCAACTTGACAAAGGAGAGAGCCTGGGATCGAGATAATTGACTGCACTCCCTAACCTTTGATTATTACTAGTAATATTAGTGGAGAAATTTAAAGCAAAAGTTCACCAGAGCTTCTAATAATAATAATAATAATAATAATAATAATAATAATAATAATAATAATAATAATAATAATTAATGCCAATAACACGGGAAGTGCTTGCACAGTCTCCCGAGCCAGAGGCTCATGATAGAGTGATTTTCCAAACCTCCTTCATGGTAGTGATTTCCCTTGTTTTCTCTTTATGAGTTATTAATGAATTTTGAGACATTTTTCTGTCATTTATGACACAAACTCTAATGATTACTGAAGTCCTGTGTTCTATTTTTGTTCTCTTTCAATGCACAGAAGAAAGACGAAAAGTTGCATGAAGTTACCCAGGTGAGAAATATAATGTGTTGGGTTTTAAAGTTTTTCTTTTAAAGTTTTTCACAGGCATAAGAACTCTATAAAACCGTTTAATATACAGCTTAGTTTTATTTTCTGGTTTTGTTTTTTGGTAGAGTCAAGAATCCGACAGTTCAGATAACGAGGGTAATGCTGATCCTTATTTGGAGTTGCTTGGAATGTTTGGAATTGATTCTGGATCGGACATGAACCAGTTGATGAAGAAATGGAAAGATAATGAAAATGGAGAAGGTGAAGAAAATGAAGAGGAGATGGAAGATGATGATGAGCACAAGAGTGAGAAGGAAAGGAATAAAAACAGAAAGCAAGTCAATGGTCATACAACACAAACAGAAGCAGAAAAATCCCAGGTAAATACTGTAGGGAGGTTGAAGAGTCGCATCTGCTCGCTTCCTTTAACCCTTTAAATTTATTCCATCTCTCATGTCCCTCGTTCCAACTTCTTGTCCATTTTCTAAGGATGTTGTATCCCATACTTCCAACTAACTGTTATTGCTCCCAGGCGTCTGTCGAGATGGCTTTCTTTAGCTTCTTTCACCACCTGAGCAAGCTGAAGCAACTGAATAAAAGTGATACCCATGCTTGACTGATTCGTTTTGTTGATGACCACAAGTTCTTTGCTTGACTTGGGTCAGTCTCAAATACAAAAACAATCAGTCAAGCATCAGTTCTTGTTTTGTGTAGCTTACTTGCATAATTTTTAGAGAAAAGTAATAAGCTTTTTCTTGGTTATATTTTAGCATTTTGTTCAAAACCTAAAATTAATAATATTATGTAACTAAGTGTCTTCATGACCAGTCTGTGTGCCAAAACAGAGCTTATCTGGCTTAATTTAGATGTTAAGGCACAAAAGGCACTTCAATACGCTAATGCTACATGTAGTCTTGCAAAAATCCCTCATTTGCTTTTATTTATTTACATGTATGTGCCAGTGATTGATTGGCAATGAAATGTAGGAATTTACAATGATAATTATCATTAATATTGTTGTTAATGTTACAAGGAGTTTGTATATGTAGTAGTTGAACTGATTGTCAACACAAATTATCTGATTTTTTCACGGCAGGATAAAGGAAAAAGCAGCAATAATGCTGATCACAACATGGCTGCCAATGTTTACGGAAAAGAAAATGTTACCCAAGGAAACAGTGATGTTGAAAGTGATGACACTGATGATGATGATGGCAGTGATGCTGATGACAATGACATTGCTGACGAAAATGAAGCTGATGCTGATGATTATAGGAAAGAAAATGAAGCAGTAGAGCAAAGTGATGATGAAAAAATGGATGGCGACAGTGATGATGGTGACGATGTCAAAGATAGACCTTTGGCAGGTATTAAAGTCAGAAGAGTACATTTGGTATTCAACATTTTTGTAGAATGTACAATGTGTAGATACTGTTTCATGGTTTACAGCAGATGTTACTAGATAAGAACACTGTTCATGAGTAACTTTATGAAAGTAACTTAATTAAATTTTCCCTCGATAATACTTTCAAAACTAATTACATTTTGTCAGCCATAGTAACCTTAGAAATTTTCAGGATGGTTTTCCAAAGATAAAGATAGAGGTTTACTGCAGGGTGATTTTCATATACATGTATCATGTAAGCCATATAGCTGCCATGTAAACAAAGCAAGCTACCATGAGTGAAAGCCTTAGCTGTGGTTACTATAATTAATATTCATTGTGCTAGCACTTTAACTGATATTTATAACATTCAACTGTAAGGTGTAAGACAGATTGGGACACTTGAATGTAACAGGATTTTTTTCTATTTCTTCCTACAGGAAATAAAGACCCATTTGTAGTTCACTTTGAACAAGACCTAGATGAAACTGCACAGAAACATCTCAGTGATCTTAACACTTGGCAAAAGAAAACAAGCAAAGTAAGTTATTTCCTCTTAATTATTCTATATCTGGATTGTGTACCCAGACTGAAGGCACAGTAGTGTAGTGGTTACTGCATCAAACATTTGATCAGATGGTCAGAAGATTGGGGGTTTGAGGCCAGGTTGGTCTCTTCCCTGATGTGTTGTTTCCTCAGACAAGAAACTTTGCTCTTCATTGTCTCTCTTCAACCAGGTGTATAAATGGGTACCAGTGACACACTGCTAGGGGTAACCCTGTAATAGACTAACATCCCATCCATGGAGAATTAAGCAATACTCCTAGTCACTTCATTACAGAAAATGGTTTGTGCTCTGGCCATGTTGGGCCACTTTGGCTCAAAGTGCAACTTAACTTTTAGCTGACTAGAATGCCCAACACATCAAAAGTGTATGAACATGTGAACTGAAGCTTTGGTTCTCAGAAATTTTTGGCAGGGTTCTTATTATGTCAAATGAATATAAATTATTAACAATCTATCATCCATCTAACCATCTTTATTTTTTTTTTTCATGTTCAGATTCCGTCACTTGGCAGCATCAATGAAATTTTCCCATCGGTTCAGGCTTTACCCACTGTTTGTGCAAATATGAATGAAGAAGCAACATTTACAGATTTGAAGGTAATGAAATTATCATCAACAAAATGTACAGTGTAGACCAAGGTGCATGTGTGGATATTGCAATATTGTACTTGATAAATTTTGTTTTCTTCTCCCAGATAAAAGCAAGGCTTGTTCAAGGATGGGAAAAAATCAATAAAACTCCTAACCCCCAAGGTCTGTCAGGTTTATTAATTTAGTTTGATCTCTTTTTGTGCTCCACTCACTCTTTATGCTTCAAGCCCCAGTAGTGACCAGTATACTATTTCTCCTTACAATACCACTGTTTGATCAAACATATGGGTTATGAGAATAAAGAAAATGATCAGCAATGGTGAAATGCCTTGTTTAAGGACGGTGCCTACTTTTGCTACTGCACATACGTTCTGCGCATCTCGAGATACTTGTGTTTCCTATAGGTGGTACCTACCAATACAGTGATATTTTTGCGCAGTTTAAAACTATGCAGAGAAAGCAGAATTTACAGTTGTAGCAAGTGCCCTTGGTATCCAAAAAGAAAATTGGGGCAACCATGCATTTTTTAGAGATAATAAAGCTTCAATTTGGAGGAAAGAATGCCATACACTACTTTGTATTTTACTGTGCTTTTTTTAGAATAATTGCTTAATTATCTCTAAAATATGTGAGGTTGCCCCCAATTTTCTGTTTGTATTTCCAATAGCCCTTGCTAAAATCTGCTTTCACCCCATAGTCATAAACCACACAAAAAAAAAACTTGTTAATTAGTAGGCACCATCTTTAAACAAATTCTTTCTTTCAGCTTCCCTCCCTTCTTTGAGCCAAGGTACTTTATGAGTAAAGTGAGAGTCAAATTTAATTCAATTTCAATTTATTATTATTTCCAACAAATATACAAAGACAATTATTAACACAACCCGCATATAGCATTAGCTAATCTTGGCAGGTATTAGTGATAGACAAAAAGTAAGACTACAGTATTGCTACAATATCGGCACTACCTTTCGATGCGCAATGTTATTTTAGAAAACAAAGCAAGAACTCAAGGAATGAATAATTTGAACCACTAATCTTGGTCAGTTATATGATCCAAGATGGCAGGTAGAAATATTTGGAAGACAGTAATAGGAGAGTACATATATGTGGCAGTGTAACAATACATCATACTATTGATTTATCGAAACAGCGAGAGTTTCAATAGCAATGCATTGATCACAATTTCAACTATCACAACTATTGTACATGATAGTTTTCTCAACAAGTGATAGTTTCAGTAGTCATCAAATAATCTCCTGAAGTCCTTTTTCTGTGATTGAAAAATACATTCCTTGTTCCCTGCTGTGAAACCAGGAGAATTAAAAGTTAAAATACAACTTTGTTTCAGTCTATGTTTGTTTGATAGTAGCTTGTTTCAGGGCCTTAGCTGCATTTAAAGGTAAAACAAGTAGTCCCTCTGTGTAACAGTGTACAATCTGACATACAATAACATCACCTACAATGTAATTGTATTGCAATAGTATTGCAGCAATGGTATTTCAACTATCACAACACTTTCGCAACAGACAAAATGATCTCAACAGTCACCCTTACGTGAATATGCAAATGTATTGATAATGGAGACTAAAGGGTTGAAAGGACTTTCTTGAAATAAGGGGTGAGGATTATTCTCAGGTACATAACTACAATCATAGTCCAGTCACTGACAGACGAACAAAGCTTAAATTGCTACTAAACTGTTTTACAGATTTTCTGACTGAATGGTGTTTCGTAAATTTCATATTGTATAGTGTTGGAAAACATAGTATAGTCAAGCATTTTTCTAATGTGTTAAAAACAAACTTTGTTAATTTTATTCTCGATTAACACTGTTTTTTTCTGTTGTCTTTAAACAGGGTTGTTCACTCCACTTCAACGAGATCTTTTTCGCCACATCAACTCATACCAGGCAAGTCCAATGTTCTTCCTGCTTCAAAGGTTTGCTTTTATGTACCTCAGAATAATGAAATGACCTTGGAATTGTTTTTCTTTCCTTGGGATTGGTTTTAGATGTTTATAGGTTTAAGAAGAACAAGGTTGTTCAAGGATGTAAATGTTGTACAAAAATTTTGAACTAAGAGTTGACACCATCCCTGATGAAGACCAGTAGTGTAGCAGTCAAAACAGTTTGATCAACACTTATGCTGTACCTATGTTAGGTTTATCAACAGAGTTTATAACTTAAGGTAAATTGGCAACCATAAAGAGATTCAAGTGCAACGCTTCAAGCATTTGCCCTTTGTCAGAGTGAATCAATGAAGGGATAACACTGGAAACATCAGCACTTGAATCTCTTTACGGTGGCCAATTCACCTTACTGCGCCTTTTAATAACATGCGGACTCTGAAGTTCAAAATTCAATCAACCGTTATGCTTTTCTCTGCTGTCAATCACTGCAGCTGACCTCGTAGAAAACAAAACCTTTGGCTCAACAGGGTCAAAAGGTCATGTTCGTGCGCTGTGATTGGCGGATTTCGATCCACTTTGTCGGTTTCTGTATTTTTCTGGTCAATTGCTTGTTGCCGTAATTATGATTGACGGCAGTAAAACACGCAAATCGTTAGCTGGGGTTGAAGTTCAGAGTCCGTATGTTATTGAAAGGCGCAGTAAGCTATCAACTCTGTTGATAAACCTAACATTCATTTCTACCCCATGCTGATGCAGCACCACAATTTCTTTACAAACTAACCCCCTCATCCATGCTATAAATTTGTGAGGCAAACAATTAATTTGATGTTTCAAGAGAGAATTGCTTTCTAAAGTAGCCATTATTTGATCCATGCAAATTTGCATGCAAATAGTAAGAACTGTCATTCTTTTGCAGGATGTGTTTTACTCCAACCGCACATTTCAGAATGGTGATGAAATAAGAAGTCTCTATTGCCTTCATGCTGTGAATCATGTTTTGAAGTAAAGTGAATTGTTTTCTTACTAATTGAAACCCTTTGTTTGTAAACCCTTGTACTTTAATTTGCAGAAATTACCATGAGTGCTTTTGTCTCACCATATTCCAGAGTTAGAATTAATGGAGGAGTGCAATCAGCTGCTGCTCTAACATACAGCTTCAGGACTGCAATTTGAAGTAAACGTTCTGCTTGTATTGCATTTCAGGACATGTTCAAGAGTAGTGAAGAATACGGTCAGAATTGTTCAGTCTTGGAAAGACAAGAAAGAGATTGGGTAAGTCGGATGTCTACCTGGCTGAAGAAACATGATAAATGCATCAGAAACAAAATTGGTTGATGCCAAACTTCATTAACATGATTTTATACATACATATTGTTGGAAAACTTGAAGAACAGCTTCCCCAAAAACCTGTCGGACGACTGTCGTTAAATGGTTGGTCGGCAAGCGGCCGACATTCGGCCAACAGGCGACTGACAAATGGCTAACAATGGCCAACAAACATTAATGGGCTGTTGATAATTTGTTGGTAAGACAATCGGCTGACAGATTTGCAGCAAAGCTGTTCTTCAATGAACATTACTTCATTGTATAAATCGTTTTATGTTTTTCACAAGCACAGGAATAGAAAGAACAGTTCTTGAGTTCCTGACCTACGCGTATCTCGCCATGAATCATTAAGTTGTAATTTTCTGTAGCTGCAAGGATTCCTCTGCAAGATCACCTGTCTTCCAAAACTTGTTTACGGATTGGAATGTTTTCTTTACAGTGAACTACGTGATCAAGGGTTAACAAGACCAAAGGTTGTGATCTTAGTACCTTTCCGAGATGCAGCGTTAAAGGTGGTTGAAGCCTTGATGCAGCTTATCTGTCCGGGAGATGGGGTAAGGTGCAGATGCCAGACTGCTTGTTAATTATTGTACCTGGCATTGCTATCCAGTACATAGCCCTACATGTTGTCCTTCATTTTGACCTTGCTTCTCAGAGCAAATCAGGTCCAAAAGCAGACCCTTGTGGTACCAGACATACCTAAACCAAGAGTCATCAACTACAGTAGAGTTGATGAGGTTTCAGACTCTAGCTAACATTTGGTTGGGCTAACAAAAGTTGCTGAGACTTAGGCCAAACGCTTGCACAATACTTTGTCACTCTGCTCTTAACAGACCAGGCCTTAATGGAGTACTTACTCCTGTTCCTGTTAATATACACTGTATTACTAGGGTATACCTGCCAACTCTAACGCATTATGCGCGAGTCTCACGCCTGCGGACTAAACACATCGATCTCATGCATCGAGGACAATTTCTCACGCCTGACTCACAAATTCGGACGAGCTGTTCTAATTTCATTTCAGTTCAGATTTGTTATGTATTATATTTCTTTGCTCTTTATAACAATCGCAAAAGCTTTCAAATGTCTACAATCCATTTGAAACGTATTCCTGTGTTCGAAGGTCGGCGGAATATCTTCGGACATTTTTGGCAACGTTCGTAAATCTTCGGAAAATCATCGGAGATCTTCGGAAGTGGCTCGGACTTTTTCGGAAATCCCGGTTATAACAAGACAAAGATCTCACGCATTTGACTCAGAAAAAGTTGGCAGGTATACAAGGGACATGGTCATCACAAATGTACCAGAAGGATAGCTATACCTTGTATTTAGAAAAGGGAATAATAAAGCAAAATTTGTTTGTGAGATTTTTAGATAGAGGTGTCTTGTATTATTATTATACAAGACACCTCTATCTTGAATATCTCACCAACAAATTTTGCTCTAGCCTGAGAGCACAGATGCTGTTTCTGGCTTTTGATTGACCCATACACCACAAAAGAGCAGAAAGTGCACCCGTTTTTCACAGTCTAATAATATTTTACTAGCCTAGCTTGGAAATTTGACTACAGAACAGTACTGGAAGGCAATAAGTTTTCTTTGTCGGCTCTTGACAAAATTGAGGCTATACAGACAACAGACCATCTTTAAAAGCAATTATAGGGATACAAAAGAGACTGATACCAACTTTTTCTGGAAATAGAATGGTGGATCATCGTTCAAATACTATTGACCACTCACTTATTGATCTTTGCAGGGTCAAGTCATGAACAAGAAGCGATTTTACGATGAGTTTAGTGACAAAGAGGAGACTGATAATTCCAAAGACTTAAGACCTGAGGACTTTAAACTGATGTTTGCAGGGAACATAGATGATTGCTTTAGACTGGGGATTTCAGTCAGTAGAAAATCTATGACATTATATGCAAAGTTTTATTCTTCAGACATCATTGTGGCTTCACCTCTTGGACTTAGGACCATCATAGGAAGTCAAGGGTAATGAATTGTTGCTTTAAGAGCTGTGCATGGCTGTGTCACTAACTGAATAATACAACATTTTCATTTATTCACCAGGTTAAAATATTCCATCACATTTATTCCATTGTCCATATACCACACATGACATTCCAATCCTAGCAGTATGCAGGATGTTTGTCCCATGAACCTAGTTTAATGGCCTTAGCTCCCATGAGTCTACTGTAGTTCAGTGGTAGAGCATCCGAACTAGTATTTGGAAGATCATAAGTTCGACTCCTGATAGGAGCACTTGGATTTCCTTTTTCCAAGTATGCCTGTGTTACTCACTGAAGAGTACGTCATTCTCAGCTGTTTAAAATGTTCTGTTTTAGTTAGCTAGCTAAAGCTTCGTATTGTAGGATATTTTCGATGTTCTGTGACTCAATTTCAAACTTAAAAAACTCATGATTATTTGTGGGCTTGAGGGTTGTTTCGTTATGTATTTTATTTGCTGAAACACTTTACCCTACGCCAAGTAACCTCAGGAAACATGTGATGTTTTGCAGTGTCAGTGGTGATGCTGCAAATCATCATTTGCTTTCTAAAGTTAACCACCAAGGTAGATAAATTGAGATTGACAAATTGGTGAGAGAACCTTACAAAATAATTCCAGAGGTTATCCAGAATGGACTAGATTCCCATTTATATGTAGGGTGTGGCATTTCTAGCAACGAAAATGAACCCACAAGTGAAAATGTATTAATTTTTGTAAAACCACTTTGAAGCTAAGATTTTCCACCGAACCTACCCCTTGTGTGCCTTTTATTAATTATTGTTAATGACTTGTGATTTGAGAATGATGTATTATTCAGTAATGACACAGGCAAACTCGGGAAAAGAAATTCCGAGTGCTCCTATCAGGAGTCGAACCTAAGACCTTCTGATTACTAGTTCGGATGCTCTACCACTGAGCTACAGGAGACTTGTGGGAGCTAAGGCCATTAAACTAGGTTCATGGGACAAACATCTACATACTGCTAGGATTGAAATGTCGATGAGTGGCATATGCTCAATGAAAGGAAATGTGATGCAATATTTTAAGCCTGGTGAACAAAATGAGAATGATGTATTATTCAGTTATGACACAGGCAAACTTGGAAAAAGAAATTCTGAGTGCTCCTATCAGGAGTCAAACCTAAGACCTTCCGACTTGTGATTTCTTTGCAGTGAAAAGTCCCACGAGTATGATTTTCTTTCCTCCATTGAAGTCATGATCATGGATCAAACAGACGTCTTTCTCATGCAGAACTGGGAGCATGTTCAGGTATCTGTGACAAAATAGCTAACAACTCTGATATATGTCGTCCATGCTTATAGTGAAAGGAGATAGATTCATAGAAAACAAAAAAAAAAAAAGCAATATAAGTTATAATACTAGTTGGAGGGCTTGGTGCATAACCAACCTATACATGTAGTGCTTTTTTAGATACTGGTAATTACAGCTTTGTTTTTATTCTTCAATTCCCTCAGGAATTGTTGCCCCTGGCCAATAAAAACTCTTTATTATCAGATGTCTGTTTTTATCACAAAATGAAGCACAAAGCAGCAGATAAAACATTGGGGCAAAATTTCCTAAAGAAATTGAGGACCACATGCAGAAATCCTGTGTACCTGAGCTAAAACAACATAAAAGCAATCTAGAATGCACTATAGGTCGGTTATTACTCTGTTAGAACACTCCTGTGATAGAGTTTCAGACCACTATAATTCCTCTTTTCTTGCAGCACATCTTTGAGCACCTTCATCTGCAACCCAAAGATCCCCATGATGTTGACTTCTCTCGTGTTCGAATGTGGTGCCTTAATGGATGGTACATGCTTTTCTTTGTTATTGATAATTTCAAATCCATTTTTTACAAGTTGCACTATGACTCAGGTGTAAACAGCTGTTTTGACAAAGGTTGCCCGAAAAAAGCGTAAAAGCGTGCGCGACAATACCGAAAAGTCGTATGGGAAATACCCAATAAATTTCAATAAATGCTCAGAATCCATAATGCCTCAACCTTACAGCGAAGATTGAGATGGTGGGCATTATGGATTCTGAGCTTTTTTGAAATTTATGGGTATTTCCCAGACTACCTTTCAGCATTTTCGCATACGCTTTTACGCTTTTTTTGGACAATCTTTGTTGAAACAGCTGTAAATAAATTGGTACCAGCAACATACTGCTGGGGGTACCCTATAGACTAGCATCCCATCCAGGGGGGGACGGGGGTGGCAATACTCCTAGTTGCTTCATGCTTCAGAAACCTGGTTAAGCTCCAGCTGTGTGGGGCACTTAGGCCTGTAGTGCAGCTTGATGTTTACTCTTTGTATTTGTAAAATAAAGAGTTGGAAATCTGAGGACCATAGGTTTAATTTTTTGTTTTAAGGCTGTTAAATATAGTGTGATTCATCAAATTGAAACTGATTTATTCTACTCTAAAAATAATAATAATAATAATTTACTTGCTGTGTTTACAAAATTCAGGTCCAAGTATTACAGACAGTCTCTACTATTCAGCAGCTTTGTATCACCAGAAATGAACTCACTTTTTAACAAGCATTGTTACAATATCCTTTTATTTTTATGTATCATAAAAATATATTTTCCACTGGCTGAGTGAAACCAAACAAGCTGCAAATTAAAGTGTTTCTCACACACTTCTGGGATCTGTGACGCAAAGGGATTAAGGGATTAAGTTTACTAAATTATACTGTGTGGGGGGCTTTGTCAGACTGCTTGTAGCACAGTTTACAAGAATTATTAATGAAGTAAAGTAATGAGTTATGAATGCCCCCTTATGTGATTATGAATTTGAGATATTTACTAGGGGTGGTCACTGCAGAGATTTTTTACATCCCTGGTGGTTCTTTTAAGTCCCACAGAGTCAGATTATGTGAAAGTACTGTGTGATATGGGGCCTACGGTTTTTCATCCTTATCCGATAAAGTCTAACCGTTTGCAGATATCAGAGCAAAGGCAGCACTTTCTCCTCAGTTATTTAAAGACCCTGAGTGCTGGTCCAGCCGGGAATTGAACCCTGGCCTACAAGAATCAGAATAAATTAGGCGGTCAGGTGGACTCTACCCTCAATGGTGTCTGAGAAGTAACATTCAGTTTGGTGATAGGAAAGATGGGAGACTGAGATGGGAGACTGGGAATAGTAGGTTTGCCACATCAATACAGGAACGCTAGTCTTGCAACTTCCTACAAATTCATTTTGTCAAGAGTGTGGGATGACTTGTTCCCCTTAGCTAATAGCTGTCAAGAATTTAATTTTTAATCTTTTGCTTCCTTGTTTGTTTGTGGTTGATTTTCTTAACAATACCCATATTTTGCCGGTAAAGTGAAAGCTTGTCCATCTGATGTACCAGGGTCTATTTGCCAAGTTGTTGTGCAAGTGCCTCAGGTAAGCTACAGCTGTACAGTTTGATCAATAAAGTTTCAATTTGCAATAGCACCATGTGTACAGGAAAGTATTGCTCAATACAGCCCTCATTTGAGAGGTCACACTTAAGCATTTCTTCAACATACTCAAAAGTTAGAACCATCTTATACAGCACATAATAAACAGCACCGCAGGAAAGTATTGCTCAAGAGTTTTCATTTGAATGGTCACACTTTAGGATGTCATCCACAGACTCAAAAATTAGAACCATCTTGTACAAGATAACAAACAGCCCCATAGGAAAGTACTGCTCAGTAGCTTTCATTTGAGTGGTCACACTGTGGGATTTCATCCATGGATGGAAGATTGAACCACCTTGCCATGCATAATGAACAGTATATATATGTACCACAGGAAGTGTTGCTTTCATTTGTTGCATATTAAAACTAGATCCACAGACTCACTGCTTTATTCTTACTGGTCTTCTGCTCCCTAGATAATTTAGTGGCCATGCATTCAGTTTCTTTCCATTTTGTTTTTTACTTGCCATTAATTTATTTGTATTGTCATTCTAATCGGTTTTCTTTTTAACAGGCTTTCCATCGCTTTGAATGTTCCACCTTTGCTGAGGCAGCTGATAAAAGATTCAATATCTTCATAAATAAGGTACAAATGGGAGACTTATCTAATTGGGGTTTTACAAAGGTTTGGTTCAGGACCATCATTCACTTGAATGTACAGCAAGTCAATCCAATAATAATAATAATAATAATAATAATAATAATAATAATAATAATAATAATAATAATAATAATGATTAAAATATTCCAAGTAAAATGTTATTTACAGGTTAAAAGTAGCTATTAAAACTTATTTACAATTCTTTTCGATAAAAAAAAAGACTATTTTTAAGCACATTTTTTTCTGGAAGAAAAGGGGAAAAAAATCTCATCGAATTACAACAATATTATTATTATTCATTGATTTTTACCTAAAAAAAAACCATCAAACTATATCATAAAAAAAAGAAATAATAATAATAATAATAATAATAATAATAATAATAATAATAATAATAATAATAATAATAATAATAATAATAATAATAATATATTCCGGTGTACAAAGACCATCATGCAACCTACGCATAATTACTTAAGAGGGCCCAGCTGCCAACACTAAAGAACAGACGCCTGCAAGATGAATGCACCCTTATGTATAAAGTCAAACAAAATTTGTCCAGCCCATATTTATTTAGCAACATTTTTGATACTTATAGATAAACAATAGCCTCTATTTGGCCCGAAAATATGCTCAGATATTTGTCCGCGGACATTATCTGTTCTGAGAAGTGAACAGTTTTCCGAGAGCGAAGCTCGAGGAAAACTGTGAGCTGCCTTGGACCAAAAGCTTGGAGCTGCCTTTCGCTGCCTTGGACCAAAATTATGGGGAAAACTGCCTAAAAATATTAGATCTGCAAAAACTTTGAACAACTTTAAAATCGTTATAAGAAAGTTTGACGTCAGCTCTCTGTTGGACGATGGATGCATGCGTTGTTCTTGCTGCTCATCTATCTAGTTATTGTCAAATAAATAATTTTTTATAATGGTAATTGAACTGAGTGGGCACAATTTGGTCTGAAATCATATGCCTGATTTCAAAATCGAATGAGCGCGGAGCGTGAGTTTGATTTGAAATCACAAGCATGATTTCAGACCAAAATTGCACGACACAAAGTTCAATTACCACTTTATTACACCTATTTTGAAATCAGAGAGTATCATTGTCAATATTAATATTCTATTTTTGTTACTTCATTTCCATTTTGATGGGCTAAAGAAAAGATGCGATTTAGAGCAAAAAATGGTGCAATTTGGGAATAAATTGCACTGCTGAGAGCCAATCAGATTGCAAGGATCACCAGTGATTTCAAAATGGGTGTAATAAAGGTGTTTTAAAATTAATGATAATTAATTATTAGGTTTTCTTAACTTAACTCAATCTCAGTTGAATAGATTTTACTTTATACTTTTTTTAGTCTCCCCAATTAGTAGGGCACTTGTGCTCGGCCATTAAGATTTGAGACTCAAATAAAGTTGTGGTTTGAAAACTGAGAAAATGTTGATTGGTCTGCAAATGATGACTTGAAATGTATCCCACATTTCAAGCACAGTTCATTTCAATGTAACACGGCCCAAAGCAAGTTTATCATTAATAATAATAATAATAATAATAATAATAATAATAATCATAATAATAATCATTATCATAATCATAACTAGTAATAGTAATCACAGATTAAAAGTGCGGTTGACATGCCAAATTTGTATGTTGAAGAGAGGGGACTTGTGTGAGTGAAATCTTCACATGAAAATGAGGCCAGATTCTTGCATCAAAACGAGGTAAATTTGCGCAACAGAGAAATAAAATGGCCACCAACCTCGATTTGTTCCACATGCATTTGCACAGGCAGCCCAAAGTAAACACAAAATTAGACTTGCGGTCTCCTGTTGTCAACCGCGATAATAATAATAATAATAATAATAATAATAATAATATTATTATTATTATTATTATTATACAAATAATCTATCGTATGCATGAGAATGAGAAAAAGCGCCTGTACTCAAGGAGAGTTCTCGACATTGAGCATGGAACATTTACACCTTTGGTCTTCACTACAACCGGCGGAATGGGCAATGAATGCTTGAGATACCATAGTTGATTAGCGGAGCTGATTGCTATCAAGAAAGGGGAGCAATATGCTAAAACCATGTCATGGATCAGGAGCCGAATATCATTTGCACTGTTAAGATCTGCACTCGTCTCTCTTAGAGGCTCTAGGACACTACGAAGAATGCAACGTGACATCAAGAACGCGGACATTGACATTGAAACTGCAGAAGGGGCCATTTGAGAGATGCGTATTTTGTTTATTTATTTATTATTTTTTCTTTTTATCAAGTAGACCGATTTTAAAATGCCGAATTTGATTTTTTTTAAAAAAAACTTCATGACATTTGTTCTTTTTTTCTTTTTCTTTACAAAAACATTGTTGCTTAAAAATATTATCTTTTTTTTTTTTTTTAATCGAAAAGAAATGTGAATAGGTTTTTTAATAGCTCTTTTTTTTATATACTTTTAACTTGTAAATAGCAATTTGTGTGGAATATTTTAATAAATTATTATTATTATTATTATTATATTATACAAATAATAATAATAATTAATAATAAAAATAATTCTTTATTAAAATATTCCACACAAATTGCTATTCACAACTTAAAAGTATATAAAAAAGAGCTATTAAACACCTATTCACATTTCATTTCGATTAAAAAAATATAATATTTTCAAGCAATGATAATAATAATAATAATAATAATAATAATTATATTATAATATTAATTATTATAATATTAATAATCTATCCAGATTTTGAAAATGAGGCTGCTCAAGCCAGGCGTCTTTGAGAGTGCAAAGTTACATAAAAATTTTTTTTTTTTAATTCTTCTCTCTCTTTTCACTCCTTTCTTCTCTCTTTGGCAACATTCTGAACCTTCTCAGTACCACAAAACTTGTTATTTGGTGTCATTTCACAAAACCCACTCCAGTTTTTATCTGCCACCCTTTTAAAAATAACTGGTAGATATGTGTATGATGTTTCGATGAGTCACTATAACACAAGAGGCCATTCAAAAACTCATTAACCTATCAAATGGTTGATAAAACATCACGTGCAGTGGTTTTGTATCCGATAAAACCTCCTCCTTATTAGTATGTGGTGTGTAATGTTTTTCTCCTATGCTAATTTCCAATGTTCACAAAAGCATAATTGTTGTGAACTCTCTTGACACACGCTTTTCCAGGAATGTTTTTGAAGCTGTTCATAAAAACTCACAGCACGTGTTTTATTGGGTCTAAAACGACTCGGCTGCGCCTCATGGTTTTAAATCAGGATAAAACACTGCTGCTCGTGTTTTAAACATTACTTAATTGTCAGCAGTTATTCAAAAGCAAAAAGTGGTCTGCAAAATGACCAAAACCTGGGGCCCACTTCACAAAATTCTCAATAGCCTAGCAGCCCTAAAAAGTATTTTATCAAAAGCCAAAATTTATTTATGCCGGTGCTAAATTTTAGTGCAAACTTACCAAGGCATGTGTCACATGAGGTAATGAAGGCTGACTGTCTGTTCAGTTATGTTGTACATAAAATAGTTTTTAGGCCTGGTAAATTATCAGACTTTCAAGAAACAGGCTTAACCTGTGTTAGGATGCTCCAATAATTATTGTTTCAGTGAAAACAACAGCCTACAGTCTTTGCTCAATTGAGTTAAATGCCTGGCATTTGACTATTATATGGCTATGGAAAGGTCTCTACGGTATTGGGCGGGTTGTTATAGTATTGAATAATTAAATAGCACTAAATTTGTCAGATTGAAACACGACTCAGAACTTGAAAGCTCACTTACATTCATGAATGGTTTTGTTGTTGTTGCAGGTTTTACCAGAATTCAAAGGTTCTCTCATGGGCCATACAGCAATTTTTGTTCCATCATACTTTGACTTTGTACGGCTAAGAAACTATTTCAAGCGAGAGGCCATAGAATGTGCTCAGATATCAGAGTAAGTAATTTATATGACATATTAACTGCTCATTACTCAGGTCAACATGCCAACGATTGTGACATGATGAACTTGTCAGTGAACGTTCATTTTGTATTATTTTTTTCTAAAGGTATTCACAACAGAAGGAAATACAGAGGGCTAGGACTTACTTCCGTCAAGGGAAAAGGCCTTTTCTTTTGTTCACAGAAAGATTTTACTTTTTCTACAGGTAAGCCATTTAGAACATATAATATCCTCATACCTGAAGTTGTTAAAAATGAGTACTCTTAAACTGTGTAACAGTGCCTGCTATATGCCATATACAAATTCTTTTTCAGAGGTTAGTTCTTTTGCAGCAGTTTAATTGCAACTGTTACAGTGGAATTCCTTTGCAGTATCATGACCTAGGTTCTTACACAATCCTTTGTCAACATGAATATTCTCATTACTGAGTTCCATATATTCCTTATAAATTTGTTTAGAACTGGATCATTGTATAATGCAATTCCAGATTTGATTGGCCTAGCGGCCATGGCATAAGAGCCATTGTTAATGGTACTTAGTGGAGGATTTTTATCTTTAGTGATCATAGTCTTTATTCTCATGACCTTTATGTTTGATCAGCTTTTGGTACTGTAAGGAGAAATTAGATACTGGTCGATGTTAGGGCTGAAAGGGTTCAGATCCCTTAAACTCCCACAACATCTTAATAATTTATAGTGATTCTATGGGATCTTGAATACGATGTTCATAGAGATCCCTTCGAGAAAGATATATGGGGTTTGTAGTGCCACGTTGGTGGAGAGTAGAAATGAATGTTTGGTTTATCTATTGGCAAGGGGATTTGCTCTGATGACGGGCTAAATTGGTGACCAATTTACCTTAAGTTATCAACTCTGTTGATAACTTAAGGTAAACTCAACCTTTCAAGAACGATCATGCAAAATCCTATAGGATCTTAAATTGTTTAAAACCTTGACTTCTTATGTGATTTATTTGAAGAGATTTCTTTAATAAATCAGAGAAATTTCTTTTTCAGGTATCGAATCAAAGGAATTAAGAACATCATCTTCTATGAACTTCCACACTACTCTGCATTCTACTCTGATATATTGAACTATATGGACACAAGAAAGAGCCACACAGATTCTCAGATTAATCCTGTGACTTGTACTGTCCTGTACACCAAGTTAAATGCTCTGCGTCTGGCGGGTGTGGTTGGCAGACAGCGATGCAGTCACATGATCTCATCAGACAAGAATGTGCACATGTTTGTTACTGGTGATGATGAGGCGTAAATGCTTACTAAAGGTGGTAGGTCTGTGCTTGTGCGAGTTAAATCATGGATGGTGCAGTGAGTGTTTATTCGTTAAATAATGGACAATAAGCCTGGAATTTTGAGTATGCAACTGTGCAATAATGTGGTCATATCGCCAGAGGTCTGTCAATACCATTATTTGGTTATACGAGTTTACTGGCTCATGGAAAAAAGAAATAGTCAGCTACATAACAGAAGCTTGAGTAGTAATCCAGGGCATGATGGCGTCAAGGCATACACAAGAGGGAAGTTTTGTGTGCCCCAACACACTGGCTCAAAAATTACCAGGAGAACATACCAAATTGATGAGATGAAAGAGAGTTGGCATGGCTTGGTGTTTGGTGGAAAACTGGAATGTGCTGAAAACGTTACTTCAATGCTGCAAATCATGTATTTGATGGTGCTGGGCACCATTGTTGGCAGTACACAAACAAGACAAGGAACTTCTCTCTTGAACCTATTGGTAAACTATCAAATAGTGTTTTGCTACAAACATTGAATGAATGAGAAGTAAAAATATCAACAGTCATTTTCTGTTGATGATTGCATCTTTGAGTGCACTGTAATACCGGGACATGTACATTTTGTAAAATTGTTTTTATTTAATCTTTTGAATCTTGTAATTTATTAGTTCGTGTGGTGTAAAAAAAAAAAAAAAATAGGATGACTGAGATACACATCATATTTGATTTTTTTTTGTTGTTGGATGAGGTGGGAATTTTCATGCTAATTAATGGCTTGCACGGATAGCAATAAAATGCCCAGCACTTGATTGTTTGTTGTATAATAAAAATATACCATTCATACTTTAATATTTCCTTCCAAACTTTCTTTATACTATGACAGCATAAGTGGCAGAGGAACTGTGTAAAAATGTCTATGGCCCCGTACAGTGTGCTTAGTGCCAGAAAAAACAAAGATCTGTTTTTATTTGTAAGAAACCCTGAACATTGAGAGAGAGAGAGAGAGAGACAGAGAGAGAGAGAGAGAGAGAGACTTCAAACACTAGTCATTAAATTCACCCATAAGAAATAAGAATAATAATTATTGGTGATGTAATAAATTTGGTATTGACTAAATGGAAGGACTGAACAGGAAAACATTAATTTCTTGGTCATAGAACACAGCCCTTCTTGTCCTGTGGCTGTGCAAAACTGACTCGTTAAACTTTAGTGAAAATGAAATGATATCTAAAAAATAAGAAAATAATGTACAAAACGTTCACTCAGAAATGCAATCTTTCATTGCCAAAGCATAACACGAAAAGCCAAATGTGGGCATACAAGCAAGTCAAACCTTTAATTTTTGCGACCACTATTTAACAGTATGCAAAAATAATGAGACCTGTTGGAGACTGATCACAAACATTAAATCCATAAAAATTGATCCATGGAAAGACAATGTTAAAAGATGTTGCTTGGATGAAAAAATATTGGGTAGTAAAATAGTAAACACATGAAAACAAAAGGATTGGGTACATACACGCTGAACATGATTGAGTGACAACAAACAGCTAAATACTGAATATCTTCACGGCTTTTATTTCCATACCAACTTTCTCTCAACTAAAATTTACAGTGCTTGGATCAGAGACAAGGGTACAAAACATTGTGTCTCGGTATAAAAATATAAATGTCTTTGGAAATCACGAGACAGTGTTAGATAAACAGTAAAACCATTTTTAAAAAATTGCCCTTCTTAACACTAGCTAATTACTACTCCTCTTTTTAAGAAGAATTTTATCTTTAGAAAAGTCTACTTTGGTATTTCTTTGATCAACTACCACCAAGGTTTTAACCAGGGGTTAGTTAATAAAACTATTACACTTGTAGCTAACAACCTTTATCCTTGTAATTACACACGCATGCAGAACATGATCTCAACAAACGTTGTGATTATTGAACTCGTCTTTGAATGCTTTATTCTGTTCATTGTATCCTTTCTTGTGTTCGCATATAGAAGCAAGGGCCCAGCTTGTAAAATTACAAGTGTGAACGTTTTGTTAAATTGGCTTCTGGTCTGTTGATTGACATGTGCTAACTCAATAAAAGGTTCAAAGTCATGGTTAAAGACTTCCAACAATGCTTATTGAACTTGTTATCTGCATGAGCATGTAATCACCACCACCCAGATTGTTGAGTACAAGTGTAAAATTGGCCCCAGATGTATGGTCAGGCATTCTAGACACCTGCTGAACAAAGATTCAGCTAAAATGTACCGAATCTTGTTAATATCCAACAAGAGAAATGCCTCCTGGATGCCCTCCAAAGTTAATCCCTAAAGAGTTTGCTTTCGTCCCTTTTACATGAATGCAGTTGTGTTTCTAACAGAAGACCAGATCTTGTATTTACTTGTTGGCCATCGGATCCATGATCACACTCATTCCAATGGAACCTTTTTCTCTTTTCACTGTGTACCTGTTAAAGTTAAAAAAAAAAACCAAACAAACAAACATTAAGGATGGTGCCTACTATTGTTACTGCATTCTGCGCATCGCGAGATACTCGGGTTTCCTATGGGTGGTGCCTACTAATACAGGAATATTTGCGCGCGGTTTAAAACTATACAGAGAAAGCAGAACTTACCAAATGCTTTTGGTACCTCAAAAAAAAAAAAAAAAAAAATTGGGGGTAACCATGCATTTTTCAGAGATAATTAAGCTTCAATTTAGGAAAAAATCCCATACACTGCTTTATATTTTCGCGTTTTTTAGAGATATTAATGTTTACTTATCTCTGAAAAATGCGTGGTTACCCCAATTTTCTTTGTGGATTACAATAGCCCTTGCTAAGATCTGCTTTCCCCCCATAGTCATAAACCGCACAAAATACTTCGGTATTAGTAGGCACCATCCTTAAAAGAAACCACACCTTGGGAAGGTATGTTTTTGTTTCGTCTTTTTTTTTTTTGGGGGGGGGGGGGGGGGATGTTTAAGAGGGAAGCACCATTCCCCAAAAATGCAACCCTTGGGGTGGGAAATCAGGAAGCTTGCAATTGCCAGGAAAAGGTTTGCCAATGGTGGTAAAACTGGTGCAGAGGTTTTCTTTGCATTAATTGCATAGTTCACATGCCTTGCCAACATTACACATGGCAGACTAAGTTGACTGGAAATGAATGATGAACAGCAAGGGATAGAAGGATACGGATGGGAGGGTCATGGCTTTAACATCTGGCCCCAGTTGTTCAAAGGCCGGATAACTTTATCCGCTGAATAGGCAATCTTCAGCGTCTAAAATATACTTCATGTTAAATGTTGTCCAAGGTTTTCGTACACTCCCCAACTAAGCTGTGGTTAGAGTGTGCATATTAGCTTGTTTACGACGAAATACTGAAATCTTTGCACAGATTGAAACTGTCGGATAGTGACTTAGCCATTGGATAAAGTTATCCTTTGAACAACTGGGGCCTGAAGAAAAGAAAAATAAAAAATCCTCCAGCCTCCCCAAGTACAATAGTTTGGACAACTTATAACTATATACATGTAGCTTACACAGTAATGTACCCCCCACCCCAGAGACAACCAAAAAAAAATGCAACTAACTTGGCCTCCGATGGAATAAGAATGACATCATCTTTGCATAGAGTCTTCGTTTCACCATTTACTGTGATGCTAGCTTCTCCTTCCTGCAAAACAAGCGCATTAAAACACTCGTCAAAAAATGTTTACTTAACTTTGAAAGCATCAAATTATTTAAGTTAGAAAGTTAACAACCACTGATGGTATGAACACATTGAAAGCAATCTGTTTGTAAATGAATCAAAATTAGATGCCATGGGTTTTTTTTAGCACATGAGTTCTATCCCTCAAGGTATTTTTGTCAGATGGACCCTATTGCCTGATGGTGTCTCTCTGCCAATCAAAACCTTCACATCATGTGAATTTTCTAAACCAATCAGATTCAGAGGAAATTAAGTGGTGTGCTAGATATATAGCTGGGACCGCTATGCTCATTCCAGCTTGTGATCTGAATGAATAGAAAGCTAAAGGTTTGATTGTCTTTGACAAACCTAAACATCTCACCAACCACTGGGTGCCTGCTGACATTTGGCCCAAAAGCAACTGCTATTCTGATTGAAGCTGGTATAAGACTCCCAAATTTATTTTATTTTATTTGCTTCACTATTTACAACACACTGAATTAAATTAGGCAGGGTATCCACAACAGGAAGAAGCCAATTACTGTCGGCCCGATTAAAATAAAAAAAAGTAAGATAAGCCAAGATGACTACACTAATGACAACAGGTTACTGGACAAGCAAGACTTTGAGAGGTTTGCTACTGCCATTATATTCCTGGGCAGAGACATACTGTGTGGAGTATAGTTTCTTGTCTAAAGAAACAACTCAACAATGCAGAGACCAACTTACACGTAGCATGCCACAACTCTCCAACCCTCTGAATGAAAGTGTGATGTGCTATCCACTACACAAACACCAAGACTTTAACCAGAAGGGCATCCTTTCGATGCCCAATTTCTAGAAAATTTTATTTAAAATGCACTTGATCCTTCAAACTGTTTTCAAGAAACATGGCCCTTGGACACCCAACTTTCATTTTCTAGCTAAAAGCCTGACCACCACACTGCCATTTATGAGGCAATCAGATGTCATTGATTAGCATGACAGCCACTGTTACTCATTCAGTCACTGTCCCTTTATGGCACTTGGGCGAAACTCTTAAATTACGTTAAATTAGTTACCATTTGACAAAGCCATGTCTCTCCTTGCCATTCCCCAGACTGTTCACCCTCCCCATGAATGTTTATCTATAAAACAAAAAGAAACTACGATTGTTAACAAGTGCAACATCACACTGTTAAAAAATATTTTGAATAATAATTTCTGTCAGAGACTCTCTTAGCTTTACAGGGAGCAGGGATGGCACACTGGTGAGAGCACTTGCCTCCCACCAATGTGACCTGGGTTCGATTCCCGGACTCGACGTCATATGTGGGTTGAGTTTGTCATTGGTCCTCGTCCCTGCCCTGAGGGTTTTCCCCCGGGTACTCCGGTTTTCCTCCCCCCACAAAAACCAACATTTCCAAATTCCAATTCGACCTGGAACGCATGGACACCTTTGCTTGCACTTGGGGGAAGTTGCATAAAACTTATTAACTAATGTCTGGTATAATTGCTGATGTAAGATGATCAAGCAAATTTTAATGGTGGATGGAAGTAGTGAGGTCAAACATTTAGCAGTTGTAGCAACAAACAAAGTACTATTGTCTCAATGTTTTAAAAACCCTACAAATAGAAGGCTCTACTAGGAAAAAAGGTATCAGAACAGAATTTATTTTGGGCTGGTTCACCAGTTGGCGACAGAATCAGAAGCACAAGGAACTTCCCCTTTCATTGTCAATAAAAAAACAGAGACAGAATCAGAATCACAAAGATTAGACCTTTTCCTATTTCTTCCAATTCCGCTTCTGATTCTGTCACTTGCAATCAAGCGTGAACTGGTTGATCGGAATTGGAAAGGCAAGCGGAAGAATTTTAACCAATCACATATATTGCTCATTCCCAATCCCTATAGGCAAGTTTTAGAACCGAAAACATGGCGGCCTGCCATTTTGAACAAAAGAGAGGCTTCCATTTCTGCTTCCGTCAAATTGATTCACACTAGCTCAGAAGATTCTTCTTCTTCTTCTATTCTGCTTCCATGGCTTCTGTTACTAGTGTGAAACAGGCCATATACCACTCCTACATACCTTGAACTCTCCTTCACCAAATAGCTCTTTAGTACCACATTCAATGTCACTTTTGTTTTCAGCTATCCACTAACAGCAAACAAGAAACAAATGAAACTGATCAGAACAAACAAACAAACATTAACTAGCTGGTGATTATTTCTTTAAAGCCATTATCACATTCTTTTGTGCAAATGTACCTCCTTCAGTGAGAATGGTGTATGGACCTCTGTAGTTGAGTCCAATTTGACAGGTGGGTCTTTGGCGATGTTATCTGTTGGTTGAAAAAGAAATCAATATAGGTCAGTCCATTTTTAAGACAACTACAATGAAACCGAAATAATTATCCATGGAAATCTGAATTTGGTAGCAACACCATAAACATGTAACTTGCCCAAATGAACAGTTAAATTTAACTTTATATCTGCAACTCCATTCAATACTGATAGCATCTCCTGCCATCTTGATACCCAGCTATCTGGAACCACTCGCTCTCTTGATCATTCATTTTATAGTAAGAAGATAACAGGGTAATCATTCCCAATTTTAGCTTTTAGCAGCCCTCTTACAGCCGTATAAATTTCCTCTGTGTGGTCAATCACTGCAACTAGTTTTCGCTTTGTGTTCCCTGCAGGAATGGTTTGATAATAATAATAATAATAATAATAATAATAATAATAATAACAATAACAATAACAATAACAATAACAATAACAATAACAATGACAATGACAATGACAATGACAATGACAATGACAATGACAATGACAATGATAATGATAATGATAATGATAATGATAATGATAATGATAATAATAATAATAATAATAATAATTTTTTAATAAAAAAAAAACTTTATTAAAATATTCCACACAAATTGCTATTTACAAGTTAAAAGTATATAAAAAAGAGCTATTAAAAACCTATTCACATTTCATTTCGATTAAAAAAATATAATATTTTCAAGCAATAATGTTTTTGTAAAGAAAAAGAAAAAAAAACCAAATGTCATGAAGTTTTAAAAAAATGAAATTTGGCATTTTAAAATCAGTTCCACTTGATAATAATAATAATAATAATAATAATAATAAGAAGAAGAAGAAGAAGAAGAAGAAGAAGAAGAAGAATAATAATAATAATAATAATAATAATAATAATAATAATAATAATAATAATAAGGTTCCAAGTCCCAGCTCTCCTCGGTTGGTGGTGGTACCCTACTTTCTACCGCGCATCTAATCTCTTCCAGCCACGCAGCCCTTCTGTCTCCTGTTTCCTCTCTCTCCCATTAATCCCTTCAGTATTCACTTGCTTGCTCAATATTGTCAAACATTTCCCTTCCTGCTTGGTCCCCCTTGTCAAATGTTGTGTAGCGAGGTTGATCGGTCTCTTTATTTATTTATATAATTTTTCGACAGGGTATGTTCATATTTACAAGCTGTGTATTACTGAATGACACTGCTAAAAATAAGAAATAAACAAAATAATAAAGTAAGAAATAGAAGCTCTAAAACATACTGTACACAACATGAAAAAAACTACAAAAAAAACCCTAGATTACAGGGCTCGAAATTGCGACTCACTGGTCGCCAATGCGACCAAAAATTGAGTGCTGGTGACTAGATTTTCAGAACTGGTAGCCAGCTGGCGACTCACGTTTTGTCCGATAACCCAGGATAAATAGTTATTTAGCGGGGTTTCGACAAAACGCTGACCCCCTACTGACCCCCAACTGACCCCCTAACTGACCCCCTCAAAAAATGTCAGGGAAAAACAAAAAATGTTAAATTAAAGTTATAAACCAACCTAAAATTTCCAAGATGACGGAATGCAACACAAATCATGAGGAACGGATACACCTGTTTCTCACCATAAACCAACGTTCCGATGCACCCAGTTCTCGTTGTGACCAAAATATACTTTGAAAGGGCTTTATCATCATGAAGTTGAAAACCATTCAAGTTGCCAAAATCGCCGCTAGACAGAAGATTTTTGAATTTATCAAACAAAGAATCGAGAGTCTGTTCGAAAAAAAAGATCCCAGTTCCACTCGGTAACTTTTAAAAACTTCAGTAAGCTTCAAAAGGCGACGATCGAAACATGTTCGAAAGTCAATTCTCTGATAGGAGCGAATTGTTTTCGTTTTTTAATTGCACTACAAGGAGGGCAGGCGAACTGTGGCAGTCGGACAAAAGTACAACAAGGTGAAACAATCCTTCGTTTTGGGAAAGGGGTTATAGACTAGCTGTAACACATGATTTCAGGAAAATGCATCGGGTAATTTTGTGATGTTTTTTGTTATAAGCCATTTCTAATACTTTCAGTTTATGCGTCATTTGACCACAAATGTGTATATGTAAATGCTAAATAACAGGAAGATGCAAAGTAAGAAACGGTTAACAGCAGCCTTTCATGCTCAGGGCTCTCTCTCGATTTCCATTTGCAGCAGTGAGACGACTTAGTTCCCTAAAAAAGTAGGAAAATAAGGGCTGTAAAAAATTTACAGAGAAATTTTGAAAAATAAATAAATAAATCAAAATAAACTATCACCCGACATCGCCAGCAAGGGAATTCGTCAGCGCGGGAATAGCGAACCAGAGCGGGACCTGGAATCTATTTCTGCTTTATTTTACCGTGGGAATTGTGTCCAGATGTTGTTTTGTGACAACAGTCAACAGTCAAACGTTAAACTGAGTGGTAACTCACTCGTCATTTGCGCTGTTTCATCTTGCAGGTTAACTTTATAACTTTAATTTCACATGTTTTTGTTTTTCCCTGAGATTTTTTGAGGGGGTCAGTTAGGGGGTCAGTAGGGGGTCAGCTGACCCGGGGGGCAGCGTTTTGTCGAAACCCTATTTAGCGAGCTTCTGTATTTAAATTTTTAAATAAGGAATTCATTTGGAACTGGTAGCTAGAAGACGACTCTCCTTTCCATCCGGAATAAAATGATGTCAGAATACTACAAGAAAATCGGTTTCACACTCTGTTAATTAATAACACAAAATGTACTTTGATACTTCAATCGGAAATCAATACATAACATTTAAAAACTAGGCGCCATATTGCTTCAGCAGCTTTTTCCAGAAAATGGGATCGCGGGCACACTTCAACACCATGCGCTTTTTATTTGTCGGGAAAATAATGGTGGCAGATGCAAATCAGTTACAGGATTAACATAAGTTTTTGTGGGCGGGAGATGAAGATTCAGCCAGAAGGTCAATAAAACATTTAAATCCATTGTCAGTCGTGAATGCTGAAAACGTAGATTTAGCCAAATTACCGAAGGACGTCCTCAGAACTAGCTTGATTCCAGATATTGATAATGAACCTGGACATCGCATTCCAGTTCAAGCAAGAGGAAATGGAAATTGTTTATACAACTCCACTTCACTGAGTCTATGTAGAGATAAATCGCGAAGTACAGCTTTATGTCTTCTTGTTGTCAGTGAACTTTATTTCAATGCCAAGTATTGCGCAACTCATAAAGCATTTAAACCGATAGTGAGCTCAAGGAGATTCCCGAATCTCTGTTATTTTTGGTTGCTTTGGGTTGACAAGGTCGAACATCGAGTCAGTACAGGTGTACTGCTTTAATAAACCAAGGTCCTCTGAATTTAGAGGCCGCTGAAACTGAGCCACTCTTTTTATTTCATTCCACTTGAAGACTGGTACAAGCAATGTGGTTGTGTAGGGCCTAGGTCGAGTATACTTGTTAATCTGCGTTGAGGAAGGTAAGTTGTTTGCCGTAAGGGCTGTAGGAGAATAAGAGGTAAATAACAAGGATAAAGGACCCATGTTTATCTTGCTATGGAAACCACAGACTTGGAACGTTCTGTGCTTTGCTCCATTTCAAATAACTGAAAAGAACATGATCACCGACCCAGAGACATTTAAAAGCCGAAAACAACAGTAGTCTTGTGCTTTTTCTTTCTAGCTATTTAATTATGACTTTCCTTGCATGCAAAGTAACATTTAAAATCATGTTTTTATGTAAGCTATATATTTAATTTAAGTTGGTGACCAAAATTTATGATCTGGCGACCAAATTTTTCCCCTTAGTCGCCAGCTGGCTCCTCAGCAAAAAAGTTAATTTCGAGCCCTGGATTGAAAAAGTTCAAGTCAGTTTTCCAAGCAAACAAAAGCAGAACCTGATATTTAAAGGTTAACAAGAAGCAAAATGTAGTTACAAACCAGGGTCTGGGACTCCAGTCTTGTATGGTTCAGAAGCAAAGTATCTGAAAGAAGAAACAATTATTTAAAAAGAACAGTTGACTTGAAAGAAGACTCCATGACTTTTGAAAATTATCTGAAACATTGCAATCACCTTCTTGTCTTTAGTTAGTAATGTTTTAAAGTGATTCTTTCTTAAAGAAGCCAGTTTTGTAGTGAGTCTTTTCATTTGATATTCCGAAAAAAAAAAAAAATATAGTAGACTGTAATCATTTTATGAACTCACTCTTTGATAATTGGTGCTAACTGAGTACCAAGATCTTCACAGTGAAACCATTTTTCCCAGAGGGGTGTCACACCATCCTCACAGAAGTATCTGTTAAGTAAATGGCACAACAGTTAATCCAACGAGTGGGGACTTAACACCACAAGCAAATAAATTGAAGAGCTGAGTGCATGACCAACCGATGCTGCATTTCAGATCACTTTTCGTTGTGTTAGCTCAGATTCACTGGATGTTAAATGCTTGTGGCCTTGAATTCCTTCAGGAAACCTTGCTCCAATGTTCTATCCACTATTTTGCACTTCATTTATTTATTTATACAGGAGCATCTGATTTAGCTAATAAGAAGCTAGTTTAAACAGAGTCCTGATTAAACAATAAATAGACCCTTGAGTAAAATCCAATACAATAGATCACACTGCAACAGAACAATTAAGTAGATCATACAATAGGTCAAACAAACTGAATTCACTGGCCCTTGAAAAGTTGCTTCGCAAGTGACTTAAACTTTTTGAAGTCAGATACATCCATTTATTCTTTATTTATTTGTTATTATTATTTATTTTAGTACTCTTATTGAAATTATCTATTGCAAATAGCATTTTTGTTGTAATATCTATTGTTAATATTAGTTTTCTTGGGTTGTAAAGCGCCTTTGATCATTCTAATGTTAAAGGGCGCTATATAGGTAAATAAATTATTATTATTATTATTATTATTATTATTATTATTATTATTATTATTATTATTATTATTAATATACTAATCTTATTTCAGAGGGTAGGGAATTATAAGCATGCGCACCATTGTTCCTAGAACTGCCCTGGTATTTGGTAGTTCTGGCTAAGGTCAGTCGCAATAGATCTCGTTGTCTGGTTTGATTGGCGTGGATTTGGTGGGCATATTTAAATTCACTCAGTAGATAGATAGGCGCAAGACCGTTGATACATTTAAAAACAAGGACAGATAAAGGAAGTTACAGTGTGCTTGCAGATGGGGCCAGCCGAATACTATTACACCATTTGCAATAAAAACGTAAGATTATAGGCAAGATTTTCATTCTTATCACAAAATGAAGCACAAAGCAGTTTAAATATATATGTTTCATCCAGTCATATTCAGATAAAAATAATAGCTGGTTACCTCAGTCCATCGCTTTCCTCAGGAAGCCTCTCACGCTCAATAACCTGAGAACAAAGAGAATCTTAATCCATGAAAGACCACGACAACTTGAGTAGCTGCAAAAAGGATTATTCTCCACAAAAGAGGTCTGGCTTGAATGGTAACTGAACCCATGACCTCTGAGATAACATTGCAGTACTCTAACAACTGAGCAATCAAGGTAGCAGGGGCTGGTCATTTTCTTTAATACATAATAAACACATGGATGACTGAATTAGTCAGTGGTCAAGTCTCTGAAATATCAGTCATCAGTAGATGAAAGATTTTATGGTAAATACTGGTATATACATAAAGCTGAATTTTTTAAAGCAGGCCCACTCACGCCATGCTTGTTTGAGACTTGTTTGAGTGTGAAACTAGCCAAACTGAATGTAAAAATATAAATAATATAATATGATAATATATATTTTTTCCCTCTCCTCTCCCTCTCTCATGTCATTCTGAGCATTCTCGGCACCAAAAAACCCATGTTTTGGTATTGTTTCATGGAAAGTGCTCAAGCTGTTTTCATTTGCTACCTTTTCAAAAACTCCACACAAGGAAGACTACGCCCTCCCTCACAGTTATGTATGCAACTTAAACAGTTGTGGAGGGTTTTAGTTCTTGACATTAAAAGTATTAATTACTATGTATGCCTGTGACTTTAGCTGAAGGAATTGATGTAATCTGACATTTAAAGGACTGTAGTACATGCAGTAGTCATTAGTTTGCCATTTATTGTTCCTGAAAACGAGTACAACCCACCCACAACTGCCAGTTTCTGGGTTGCTACGAGCAGAGGTCTTCAGATCACAATAAATCTTGATATATTCCAGCCAGCTGAGTCTTACAAGTGTGTGATAGTAATCAAGAGAAAGCCTGTAAAAAAATTAGACTAAAACAGGAATTGAACCCAAAATTTTTGTGATACTGGTGCAGAGCTCTACCAACTGAGTTACCAAGCCAACTTGGGAAAAAAGAAAATGAAACAACAAAATCTGCCCAGCTGATGAAATCTCAATGAAAAATGTTTACTGAACACATAAATGCACTAACTGTTTAATTATGCTAGATGTGAATCAGAGCCTGGTTGTTAGCTGATTAACACTAATCCTTGATTAAAATTTAACCAAGGTTTTCATCTTGCTCATTAAAAATGATTATTTTAAAAGCTAATTTTAAGCTAGAGGTAAAGAAAAGTCTGAGTCAAAACTGAGGAACAAAAATCTTTTTGAAGAATCTTCATTAATTACAGCTAAGTGAGAACAAGGTAATTTTTCTTACCAGTCCGACAGTGTTATCCTTTCGCTGAGGAGAGTGTGGTATTCTACTTGGAAGAACAAACACCTGAAAAAAATTTAAAAAAAAATCAATTTTATTTTATTACAATTATAATAATTTATTACAATATTTTAATAACTTCTTTTGGTGGGAGGGGGACACATAAATATGTACAAAAGGAGATCATGAAATATCAGAGAAAAGTGCAAAATTTCTGCACATTTTGGATTGAAACAAAGATAGGATTGGTGGGTCTTCTCTCCAAGAAGTATAGAGAATTGACTATACCCTAAATGAATTACCTTCCTTAAACTGCAAACAAACTACTCATCTTTAACATTTCATCAAATGATGATGAAACATGCAATCAACATTATTACTTTATTTATAAAATTGTTGCAAGGACCTTTCATTTCTTGGTGCATAAGGCTTCTATTCCCAAAAAGAAAAAGTAGCTGCGATGTATTTCTTTTATTTAACCTCTGCTGCTCTGATTCTCCTGTCACGGAGATTAAAACCCTTAAGTTAAGGTTACATTACTTGATTGATATTTTATTTTTCCAGGACACAAAGCTCAACAAACCTCTCCCTCTTTGATAATCACGTCTTTTGGCTTGCCTTTCTCTATAATCTTCAGTAGCATATCTCCTTTGACCATGTAGAAAAACTAATAAAAATTCACATCAAATAAATGAATATAAGAATTAAAACCTAGGATAGATGCACTGTCAAGCTTAAGGCTAAAAACAGCTACAAACTTTGTCAATCGATATTTATATTCATAGTAGTCAATCAGACATCACTCACCCACTCAATCCTTTTTATATCCAGAGACTGCCATCCTCAATTCAGTTGTTCAATCACCCCATATACTGTTCATTTGATTCATTCACTCACTCACTCACCCACCCATCCACCCAAATGAATGAATGAATGAATGAATGAATGAAAGAATGAATGAATGAATGAATGAATGAATGAATGAATGAATGAATGACAGTGCAACAGACTGAGTGACTGATATTTGTTTGATTTTAATGAAAAAAGAAACTGCATATTGGTAGCCTTTTTAGATGGTACCAAAACTGTGCATGTTTTTCACCGCAGTTGAACTTGGTTACCTCCTCTCCTTCATCAATGTGGTAATCTTTTCTGACGTTAGGTCCTCCTACAAACATCACCTTCAGTTGTCCGGCTCCATACCTAGAGAAAAAGGATAACAACATCATCAGAGCCTTGTAAAGTGACCTGGCTTGCCATGTGTCTCCCATAACTCAGAGGCTAGAGCATCTGACAAGCCTGCAGTAGGTCAGGGGCTCAAATCATATTGATCGACTTGGATTTTTTGTTGTTGTTGTTGTCGTTGTTCTACAGTTACTCACAGCATGCTGAAAACAGTTAACTTTAATTAAAAGAAAATTTTTTTAAGGGACAAGGCTAACAGTTTTTAAGCTGTTTGAAGTGAATTTGACAAACCAAACTTGCTAAATTAACTACTCTCCATTTGAACTGTGTCCTGCCTTCAGTTGAATATCACAGACAACACCTGCGGGGCATGTTACCCTTGATCATAGAAAGTCAGGGTTTGTACACTATTTGTTTCTTAAAATTCATGACTTTCCATGACTATTCAATAACATGTCCTAGACAAAAATTATGTGCAGTACCAGAAAAAATCCATACCCACCCCATAGAAGGTCATGGGTAATTCCTAGGGGAAAGGGGGTCTTAAAGCCAAAATTTTAGAAGTGAAGTATGAAGCTTAACTGGAATTTCTTGGGAGGTGGGGAAGGGGGTGCAAAACAAAAAACCCCTCCATGAAGGGAGTATGGATATTTTCAAACTGCACAATCCATGACTATGGAAACCCAAAAATATATCACACTATAAAATAGCCTGCATAATGGCTCCTCATTATATTCAACCCTGACCTCTCTGGAGCCAGCCAGTGTGGGATCCATAGCATCAAATTCAGAACATACACCTGTTCAAACAACTTTTTTAGGACTTATTTTCACATGGGAGGAGGGGGTGGGGGTGCTCATCTTTGGAGAGAACTTTGGATTTCAAACTTGGTTACACAACAAAAAAGCTTGAAACATCAAGCTTCCAGCTTAAAAAAGCTACCCCAAAGAGTCCATGGGCTTTTTTATTATTATTATTATTTTTTTTTTTTTTGGGGGGGGGGGGGGTGCTTATCATAGAAAGGACTTCAGAGGGCTTAAATTGCAGGAGGGGGTTGGGGGAGCTATATTCATGTTAACAATTTTTTTCTCAGTTGAGAACTCTTCTAGTGAGTTTAGTTGGCCACACTTCCCAACCCTCCCACTGACACTCCCACAAGCCATACAGACAAAGGAATATATTGTCACAGCGGACAGATAATTGGTAATTACTGTAATTTAAAGTTAATTTGGCCAGCAAGAAATGAATTCATCATTAGTGCAAAAACTCTCAATGGTCCACTTTTGGATATTGTACATGTATTACAGTGTCATACTGGCCTCTTTACTCCCCGCTGGAATGCAAGCTAAAGCTTAGAAAGACAAATATATAGTGTGTCTATTCTGCGATATTGCCAGGCGTGTATATTTGCACCTTAATGAAATATAAATTCTCACACTACTATTTTTGCATTCAAGAGAGTTTAATATAACTTACGGACATATTTGTTCTATTATTTTTATTGAAGTTCAGAGCGACTGCAGAAAACGGGTCCAATTTAGAGCGAAGGTTTGCACCCTCTAGAAAACGAGGTTTTAGACAATGGTTTCTGTGAACTTTAAATATACGCGGGATGCCCTTCATTTTGAACTGCTTTGAAGCTAGTGTTCTCTAATTTGGGGGACAAATATACGATTAAGGTAGTCCCTTTACATCGAGCAAAGTAGATCTAGGAAAGATTCCCTGATTCACTTCGTATTCTGTGCCAAAACCAAGCTGGTAGCGATCTATTTTAAGCTATAAAACTGATAGCAAGAATCGTACTCACATCATTTTGTTGCACACTGGCGGAAGAAATGAACTTTTGTTGTCTTCGATCCATTTTGTCATATTGAGTGGGTCTCCCAGTTGAGGGTTTGCTTTCTTACTCTGTGCATCCTTCTGCTCGCCGGCATCTTCCCCAGTTCTCTTGGACATTGCTCGGAAGGAAGGTGGTCAGAGAGGAAATCGATCGAAACTCCAAAATGTTCCGCACCGTGCAAATAACCCGCGGGAAATTACTTGCACAGATATGCGCGCTACTGGCGCGAGTAAATCGTATATTTCTTTACAGTAAGGGTCCTCTCGGGGATTGAAGGACAGGAAAACACTGGCCAAGCACGCAAACCTCCTTTTCCAGGTTTGCCCGAAATTTTTTTTATTAAGTTACTAAAAGAAAAAATTATGTATATATACAGTTTTGCTGATAGAAGTTTATAATTTCGTGCTGTACGTACTATCAAAATCTTTGCAATAACACCGCCGGCCGAGGCAAATTGCCCATCCCCACTCCCGTACATTCGATAAAATAGGCTTGGCTCCCAAGTCATAATTTATTGATGCTTTGTCCAGGCGCGACTTGAAACTCGAAACTCAAGGCGCCTTTAATTGTGTTTTCAGTAGAACTTGTAGCTGACGTTTCTCGGGAATTTCACGAGTTCATCAAGGCGATATTTGCTCTTTTCTGAAGTAAAATCATCATGGCGGCACCAGCAAGTGTGAATAGAGGCTACGTTGAACAGCTTCGAACTGAAGCAAGCATGGTTCGCACGCCGGTTTCGAAGACGGCGCTTGCCCTTCTCCAGTATGTCGAGCAGAATACGCCATCCGACCCACTCGTTAACGGAGTTTCAAGCTCACTGAATCCATACAAAGAGAAGTCTTCTTGTGTTTTATTCTAGTGTGAAGAAACGTGTTTATGTGCGGAACGTTTTTTGTTGTGTTGTTGCTGACATTTGTTTTCTGAAAGAGCTGCGAACATTTTTTGCTGCGACATCTGTGCTTTTCAATGTGCGTGTTTGTTTCCAATCCTGCGATCTTTGGAACTTCAACTACGATTTGTTGCGGTTTAATCTGACCCGCCCTCGATATATCCTTGTTGTCTTCTACGCTTCATTTTCACTTTCAAGGCCGTTTCATCTCGTCTACTTTTGAATTGATTTTTCGTTGGATTGACCTAGACTTGTGAAACTAAACTTGTAAACACAAACTGTGTGGATAGCAACCGCTCAGCCATTTTAACTTTGTTGAAGAACTCGGCAATGTAGAAGGTCTATTCTTTTCATCTTTGAGATCAGTGTGGAATTCAACATCAACTCTGACCTTGCAAGTTGTTTTAAAAACTCCTCTCCTTCTCAAGTCAAGCCAACACATGGTTTCAGTTGAACCTCCCTGTGCGACCTACTGTAAGCGACCACTTTCTAAACACCGATATTTCCAAGTCAAACCACTGTAGTAAGAACCTCTTGTAAGCAACCACATAGGCTTGACATTCTGGGTAGTCGCTCACGGAAGGTTCAACTGCATGAATTTATTGTGGGTGTTTACATGTCACCATTATGATTCTCAAATCGCCAATCCGGAACAATTTTATCCCAGTACCTTTTTGTGTCCCTGTATTTGTTAATATCATAACACTCCACAATCTCGTACTGATACAAGTCACATTGGTGAAAGGTGACCTTTTTTGTCGTACCGGATCGAGATTCTCGCACTGGTGTCATGTAAATGTAGTGTGACTGTTTCGCACTCCTTTCAGTTTCAACTGTTTCACTGGAGAATAAAACTTTGCAATGCATTGCCATAAAAGCAGTTTATTTAAATATCGCAGTATAAAGTTTTCATCTCCTTCCAGAATGAAAGTCAAAAGTCCCTTTATTTAAATTTATTTCAATATTTCAACTTTAAAGATTTTCCGAAGCTAAAAATATTGAAGAAAAATCCCAGATTTTGTTTTGTGCAATACTTAAAAAAAATCATTTGAATGAAGGCCTTACTGCACATGAGAGCAATTAAGGTTGTTTTTTCTTCTTTGTTTTTTTTTTTTTTGTTTACTTTATTTTCAAAGGATTTAACCTTGTAAGTCCTTATGTCAACATGGAAATACTTATTCTCGTATGGTACTACAGCTGTAGTGAGGAGAAATTCAAGATATTTTGTATGTTGATCAGGTAGTGATATTGAAAGGCGAAATTACATGCTGGTCGAAATTGGGCCAGGGGCTTAATGGATTTGGATCTTAAATTAACTTGTATGCAACAAGGTGCACGATGCATATCATTTGGTTAACTCATTAGCGGAATGTGTAGTTTCCAGAAAATGTCCATACCTCCTCCACTGAAGGTCACTGATAATTTTGAGGGGAAGGTGGAGGGTCTCTAAGCGAAAGTTTAAAAAAGGAATTATGAAGTTAAGTAATAATTATTGGGATTATCAGCGGGATGGTGTGAGGTGTCCAAACCAAAACACCTACAGGAGAAGTAGGGATATTTTCTGGAACAACACAATAACAGTTTTAGTGATGTAGACAACCTATGGGTAACAACAGAGTTGATTAATTTTCAACAATCCAAGCATGGGAGAAATATTTCACTTCTTATAATGGGAAGGTTTCTATGAGCTGATAGCCTATGTGTAGAGAGACAATCAGTATGTGTGGTTGTACATACCCAGTGGTTGTCTATGAGATAAATATACAGTATATGTTAGCCTACATGTAGCCGTACCCACCCCTGAAGAAAAGCGTTTTTCTTTGAGGGGGGGAGGCGTGGGTAAGGCTACACGTAGGCCAGGTATATGTTTATAATTGACTGAAATCAGTGGTGTGTATTTAATATATTTACCTCATATTCAAAAGATTATAGATGGTTTGTATAATGTTGATTTGCTCTGTGTGTTTGATGATCGATGTGTTTGTGCTTTTGTGGGTGAAGGAGATCAGAGAGTAGAATTCTTCTTCGTCTGCAGGTTGGCTGAAGCTCCGTGGAAATTATCATTGGAGTCGAGGATTAGAGTTAACAAAAATAGTAACACAAAAGGAAAGAGAGGAGTTAAAAAGTTTTAATCATGAACTAACAAAAGAATTGTTGAAAAACGATCCTTTAAAATTTTGGCCTAGAATGAAGCAAGTTTTCTTCCTTAATAGTAAATAACTTCTTTATAATTTCTGAAATGATTGAGAAAAGAACAATAGAAGAAAATTGAAAAAGATCATTATGATTTTTTTTTTTTCAATTTTTTTAGTGGGTGGTTACAAAGTGCGTCGTTCGGCACGCAAACAAACTCCCTAAGTGGTCGGAAATTATCGTTAGGCTTCGTAGACTTCATTGCTCATGCTCGGCATTGCTCGATGAAAACCTCACCCAATTTGCTATCTTGCATTTGATGTTGTCAAGACTTGCTTGCAGGGTTGAGCGTGTTGGAAGACGAAGGATTGTTGAGGAGTGAAACGTTCTTGGAGTATTCAGCAAGCTATTTCTTGTCTATTTGCATACCGCAATGTCGTTTGCTTCTACGAGTGAGTCTTACAGACTTCAGAAAATTATTGTGGATCAGCTAAGAATAGAAAAGAGCGTGAGTCGTATAAAAGTGTCTGAAGCCGCAAACGAACTCAAAAGCTACGTGGAAAAAATTCAGCGAGAAGACCCGCTCGTTACCGGCGTTCCGGGGAACCAAAATCCGTTTAAAGAAAAGAGCTCTTGTACTTTGATTTGAGGCTGCGTTGCACAAAGATCATCATCGATCATGTGTATTAAAGATGAATTGGAATGCAAGTGGGATCATTGGACAATTTTAGCAGCTCTCTGTTCGACTTTTGTGGTCTTTTATGTACCTACAGTAGACTGTTTCTTTAGATCTTTCCGGCTGGCATTTTGGATGTGATCACACGCGATTTTTTTCAGTTGTCGAAGGAGCTCTACTTACCAGAAGGCGTCTTAATGATTTCAACTGGATCAAGAATCGTTGGGTATGAACACACACAAATTTGTACGGCGTTCGTGTTAACAGTGACTGACCTAATATAATTTGAAATACATCGTAGATTTCGCACCCAAAGAAGTCAAACATTTTCTTTCTTCTAATTTCTGCAAAAGGCGCATATAGACTTTTATATAAATGTGTGAATGAATGATTATATAGGTAAATAACGTTCCCAGTTTTAGGGTTAATTTTGCTTTGGACCAGTCGAAGTTTTCGTATTAAATGTATCTTGTCAAAATGCTACTAAGATATCAGGCTGCGTTCCTTGGAGCTACGGGGATAGAAGTTTTAAGCTTCATATAAATTGCGCTGTATTCCGTCGGTATTATTGTATTAAAGGACTTATCTCTTTTGTTACGAGTATGCTGGTTGCTCTAGCTATTCTGTTTATAAACGCGCCGTGAAGTGTCTGGATGAAAACGAGTACGCATCTCAATTCCTTGCTAATTAACTACAGAAACAAACTAAATAATTTAATATGAATTTACAGATCAAGAGATCAAAGGCTTGCCATGCTTACACCAAGATCGGTGTACGAACCCACCTTTTGAAATTAAACTTTCTATGGATTAAAAAACTGAATTTCTGAAAACAAAAA
This sequence comes from Pavona decussata, assembly GCF_977016875.1. Lineage (NCBI taxonomy): Eukaryota > Metazoa > Cnidaria > Anthozoa > Scleractinia > Agariciidae > Pavona > Pavona decussata. The sequence continues at coordinate 94,417 of NW_028145964.1, forward strand.
GGCCGATTTAAGATATTTTTCGAAAAAAGCTTTGTTGTGTACGATAAAGTCCAGCTTTACTGCTGCATTGTTTTTGCCAATCCCTCCATAGACAAGGAAGTAAATCAATGTTGGCTCTGTTAGGAAAATACAGTGTGTGTGGGAAGTGGTTCAAGGTGTTGAGACAGAAGTTATTGTTTTGGTCGACAAGGTAATCTTTCACACAAAACATTTTTCAAAACCCCTGTCTAATAAAAATCTTAAATATTGTGTAGGGTACAAGAACAACCGCTGGAAACTTTTTTAGGGGGTAGCACAGACTCGATAGCTAGAAATGCCGTGTACAGCACAACAAACAGCACCACAGGAAAATACTGCTCAGGAGCTTTTATTAAAATGGTCACACTTTAGAATTTCATCCACAGACTTGAAATTTAGAACCTCCTTCAGTGCAGCGTAATAAACAGCACCAGAGGAAAGTATATGTTCAGCCCACTGTTAGTAGGTTTTGTAACATTACATATGGTATTTTACCACAGCCTTGGGTAGCCTTGCAGCAGACAATGTTTGTTGTCATCAACTCTATTGTTTTTATGTTATCCTGGTAAAAGCAGCTGTTCTGACAGCTGTTTTATAGTGGTGCATGTCTACTGGGTGGGGGACAGGGAAGGGGGGTGGGGTACTTGAGTAGTTTTCACATAGGTAGGTACTGGCCAATTCAATTATATCCTGGTTCAGGTATTTATTGAATTTTATGACTGTTTTAGAAAAGTAATTGCTTTGTTCAACCAATGATGTATTCAAAATGCTACAGTCGTGCTTCAATGCGTCAGGTTTTGCTATTTTCCTCTGTCTCTTACAGCATTGTTAGGAATGCAGTGCAAATGTAACTTAAAACTTATTAATTTTTTCAATAATATTATTATTGACCGATATTACAGCAGACCGTAGAAAATGCCCTCAAATTTTGTTATCCTGTTCTGTATCAGGAGCCCCAAATACTTAAAACCTTGCTGGATGGCAGTCACACCCAAATAGGACTTGTAAAAGATCACTCCTACTCAACTGAAAGATCCGGTTGTTAAGTCTAGAATGGTTTTTCTGCATAATTTGTCATTTTGTTTCCTTCTGAAAGCAACTTTTCTTTGTCTTTACTGACCAGGTGTATAAATCATTGGTAGATGTAGGGGAGCTGGAGGCCCATAGGGCCAAAGCACCGAGATATTTTGTTTTCACAAAGAGAAACAAGTTGATACAAGAAGACCTCTGAGGACTAGAAGGCATTAGTGAAAGTCCTTATAGGATCCCTTTCTGGATCCTATAAGATCAGTGACGACCTTGAGTATCATCATCATCTTCCTACCCCCCCCCCCCACCCTATCTTCTCCCTGGACATAATGATGTCAGTCCATTATTGGGTTACCTCTTGGCCTGAAGGGCAACTCAACCATTTTTCAGTGGTTGAAAACTATTTTGAAAGCATTTATAGTTTCTCTCTGGTTTTGAGAGTGGAATGCTTACCATAAATCTGCCTGTTGCCAAACCATTAATTTTGTGTTTTTATTTTATTTTGATTTGCTTGTGTGTAAGTTTTGGTTTGTTTCTCTTGTTGTTGGTTTTTTGTTTTAAGGTGCGTACAGTCAGAGTATAAATACATTGGAACCTCTCCTTACGGACACCTTTAATATGGACGCTCTCTATTACAGACAGTTCACTTGGTCCCTGAGAGACCGAAATTCATATAAAGCCCACTTCTCTGAAACGGACATCTCTATAATGCAGACATTTTATTAGTGTCCGTAATAAAGTGGTTCAACTGTATGGTACAAAAAGCCAGTGTGAAGTGGTCAAGTGGGACCCAAAAATCAGTGCATTAAAATAAACATTTATTATTGTCAGCCGAGAATCAATTCCTGCCCTCCTGAAAATACCAACCAACACCTGAGAACAAGGCAGGGAAAAAGTTCACAAACACAAGATCTAGTCTGAGAGTACTTTATATGGTGCATTGCATTGGATGTTTGATAAAATTTCATGTTTTTACTCTTCCTATTTATTTATTTTCTTTTGTACCATATAACATCCTGTTATTCAGTGGTGCATACTCAATTATTCTTTGGAAGCATTTTCAATCAACTCTAATCAAATGTACAGTTGTGTCTGTGGTCACCTTGTCAGTAACGTATGCAGTCAGGCTTGCAGCTTATATGGGTGTAGCTAGTGCAAGGAAGCTACTAATCATGGTGTTTGAGCTCTGTGCCTTTTGAATAATAAATGAATTGAAATTTGCAGGAGTATCAGGGAGATTTAATCCATTATGGTCTGATAAAAAAGTTTTTTTTTTTTCATGTTTTCTGGTAAAAAAAAATGGAAAAATAACAAGATGCATGACCCTGACCCTCCCCCTCCCCTCCCCCCCCCCCCCAAAAAAATCAATAATGAATTTGTGCTAAAGTAAAGGCAAACGTACCCCAAAACACACCATTCTTTCTATCATTGAAATGGGGGAGGGTTGGTCTTAATTTTCCATTAAAAATGTATACTTTATGCAGTCTTTCCAGTTTTCATTCTCCTTGTACACCCATGCCGAGTGACTCCCACAAGCCAGTTGAAAATCCAGACTAGTATGAAATTTTAATTTCTGGTCTGAAACTAAGGTAAGGGCAGCACACAAATTCCAAAGCGTACCCGTCTTTTAGTTGGACACAGTGCACCCACATTATATTGGGCACGTGTCTATATGTTTATAGGGGTGCAGTGGATGGCCCTGTGAACGAGGTTGTCTTGGGCAATGGTTTTTCCTGGGTATTAAAATTCAGGTAACTGACTGCAAGCATAGGCTCACAACATGTTTCCTCAAAGGTAAAACAGTTATGTAAGGATTTATCAGGTTTGTATGATGCTGATAATAGGGCATGAAGCGCGCAGTCAGAAAACAACGCAGAGACATCATATCATAAGACCTCAGTAAGGTATGTACACTTTAATGTTGTCAAACCCCCCCGGGGGGGGGGGGGGGTACTTCCTTATAAGAGGCTAATGGGGATGTGCCGCTGGATGGGGTCGCATTTTCACGACCGGATTGACTAGAATGGGGTTGCATTTTCAATAGAGTTACTAGAATGGGGTCGCATATAATTGGATTTTTGGGGTAAGAAAATGCTATTTAAGTAGGGATTCAAAATGGTCTCGGTTAAAAAGTTCAGAAAGTTGTTGTTTATTAAATGTAACAATCACCTCGCATTACATTTGGGTCTTGAAAGTAGATGCATAAATAGAAAGTGACTTAGTTGGGATCACGAAAATTACATTTTCCCAAAAAGTGACTAAGATGGGGCCTATAACTGGCCACAAAATAGACTATAATGGGGCAGGGGCTCTGAGAGGCCAGCGGCCCATACTCATTAAAACTGAACCCAAGTCCCCCCCCCCCCCCCCCTCCCCGGGGTCGAACTCACGATAAAATCCCATTTATTATCGCTCTTGGGGTCCGCTTCTCGAAGGCCTTGAGAACTTAAAGGGCCCGAAAAGTGTCTTTGATTAAAGATTAAAGATTTGGTGATAAATGTTTCTCGACAGAAGTCAAGTTTTATTTACCCTGAGAGAAAGATCCGCTGCTAAATTTTTAAAATCTTTAAAATTATATGAAAATATTGGCCAAGTACCATCCCCGTAGTCGGCGAAAAAGCATTTAAAAATATACTTATCGGGTCCGGTAAGTATCGGGAATTTCGAGAAACGGGCTTCTGTTCCCATTCAAATTCCGGCGATGGTGCGTGATGAAACGAACTCCTGCAAGGAGTTCTGGGAAATAAACCTGAAGAACAAAAATGGCTGCCAGTGAAACAGAAGAAATCGATGTAGCGAAGGAATTTAATCTTCTCCCGGTGATATTTGAAACAATCCAAGCACTGCATAGGACTAGTGACCCTCAGGAGTTAACAAAGAAGGTATTTGTGAAGTTATTTTCTTTTAGATAGGACAAAAAAAGCCAAAAGTCATGTAAACCTGTCACGCGATTCGCGATAGAAAACTTCGAATTCTAAGGAAATGATTAAATAATTTTTATATACCCACCCCTCCTGGCCCCAGTTGTTCAAAGAGCGGATAACTTTATCCTCTGGATAAGTCACTATCCAGTGGAGCAAATATACCCCACTTAGCCGTTTTTATGTAATATAACTGGGGCGTGAGGGGGATACTTCTCGGTATTTTGGGGTTCAACAAACCCTAACCCTGTTTCAGACCACACTATTCATTTTCAGACGTGGTTTCTAAAGTCCACACCTGTTTTTAGATTTTCAGGCCAAAATGGTTAAACGTTATACCGTACCCTTTGTTCAATTTAAATTGTATTTGTGTGTGAAGTTTAATGCTCAAGCACCTTTTGCTGTAAACTCTGCCGAGGGTAAAATTAATAAAGGTTATTAGTATATACCACACAAGTGAATGGTACTTTTCATGCATGCTGATTGGCTAGCTAGGAGGTGGTTAGTGAAGTGCTATGGAATCCGGTTACTTCGTTCCATGACCACTTCGTTCCAAACCACTTCGTTCCATCCTTTGGCCACTTCGTTCCACCAAAGTTTCATCGTTCCAACGAATAGTCATTTCATTCCAAGTGTAAACTAAGCGAGTAAACTTCTACGTAATCTTACTTGGATCTGGGATCATAGCAACCAATCATATCAGACTTCAGTAAAGATGAACCTGCTTTGAAAAAACTATCCTTTCTTAACTTTATTTATTAGTTTCAGACTGACGAAGATGCGAAATCATGTTTAGATTGAACATAAATGTGAAAAGATGTGCAACCACGCGTTGATCATAGCAACCAGTAGTTAAAACTATTTTGCGCAGTCAAATCAACTTTCAGCTATCTTCCCGATCATCAGGTAGTCATCTTTGGAACAAAGTGACTATTTGGTGGAACGAAGTGGCCAAAGGATGGAACGAAGTGGTTTGGAACGAAGTGGTCATGGAACGAAGTGGCCGTAATTCAACACTATTTACCTCTGAGCAGCCAAAGAGAAACAAGATTGACTTCCCGTTTTGCCACGGTCACTTAAGAGAAAAATATTTCGATAAACAAGGGAGCTGTTACAAAAAAAATGAAAATGGCAACAAAGTTTGGTTTGACAGCATTAAGTGGTACGTTCCAACCTCATTTTCTAAGGCAAAAAATCAAAGTTACCATAAACTGTCAAGTACTATAAAAGTAAAAGATGAAACATCTAGTGTTTTGAAGCATAATAATATTGTTTCAAGACGAGGGAAAGCAGCAATTGAAGGAATGACACCTGGGCAGTTAAACAAGTGCCTCCAGAATTGCTACTTATCCGTGGGAAAGCGAGACAGCAATTTTTGTAATAAGAAATCACTTACCAAAATGAACATCGCACGATGAGATTTTTACCAGTTTAATTTCATACCATATGTCTGTATTATTATTGTCAGAAATAATTATTAATAGGTAATTTTTTGGTCTGCTAGGTATTAAGCTTGTGTGGTATATACTAAAACAATAACAATTATTATTCACCTCAGTGTCGGTGAAAGCGGTGGATATTTACCGCCAAATTAATAAATAATTAAACAACTGTTGTTAATTATTATATTCTTAGGTGAATAGTTTTCGCTCAAAGTTGCAACACTGCAGGTCATTGTTAGACAAGATCCCTGGACTGGAAATGAGCTGTGAAGAGCAGAAGGAATTGCTGAGTAAATGCCAAGCCCAGTATAAAGAAAAATGGTGAGTCCTAAACATCATGTAATATATCAAAAACAAGGATGAGTGTTTCATCCGATTTCCCAACACTGGGAAGTGGTTTTGAAGTGGATCTGCACAAGTCCCATACAACATTCATAAGCAGAAAGTATCCAATATAAATCAACCTTCATTGTGTGTACATTTTTTCTCTGGTTTCAGTGAGCTACTGGGAAATTACAGAAACCTACCAGTGTTTGCAGAAGCTTTTGTGAAGGAGACAAAATCCTAAGAAAGGCTTGACAAGGTGTCAATAGGCAGCTCTATTCTGGCACAGGGCTTATAGCTTGCGGTGGAAGGCAAGGCTGTTTAGGCTGTACTGTGCTCAGTTAACTTGTATTTGAAGGACTCAGGTACCTTTGGCAGAGAGTTTTTACACCAAAAGGAAATCAGCGAACGCATTCGGAACCGAAGATGGATTGGAGGCGAAGGTATCATAAACTCAAGCAAGAGCATTGCCTCATCAAGATTGGCCGACTACAGGTGCCTTTCGATGAACTTGTTGCAAAATTTTTGTTTGTCGCAACATGGAATTTGTCTCATGTTAATTTAAGAAATATTTCATGTAACTTTTAGTAACAGTTCCTCCTATCTGAATGTTTTGCTCGATCTCTGTTCTTCTGGCTTTCCCAAATTTCAAATTAATATTTTTGTCACTCATTACCTGCACTTGAGAATTTCATATTCCAACATCAAGATGATCACTTTTTCTGTTCTCCTCACCCATATGTTTTGAACACAGATTATGTTGATGTAGTAAGGAGAAAGTACATGTTGATCAGTCTTGGAAATTAAAGGTCTTGAGTGGCATTATAACCAGTCACGGGTGGATTTGTCCTTTGCCTCATGATTTCAAGCCATGACACCACTGTAAATGTAGTCATATACTGAAACTTCTTCCGGCAAAAACTCAGGTACTAAGTGTAAGAAAAGTAACCCTTTCATTTAGGAAGATGTTCAGGCTTGAGAAATTTTATGTGTATTTGCATTGTAAAATCCTACCACTTTTGTAAAAGATCTCGAGTTCTGTCTTGTGCTGCCAGCTGTTTTTAGCCTGTGAATAGGAAAATCTTGAGTACTTTTCATGAACTTTGAAAGAGGAGACACAAAAAAGCAAGAATGCTTATGTTTTTCCACAACTTCATCACTGCTCGTTTTTTTGTTTTTTGTGTTAATTTATTTCCTGTGGCCGGACCTCTCATTCAGTGGTTTGCTACCAGACTGGGCCCAGTTGTTCAAAGCCTGATTAACTATTCCTGGGTTAACATGAAGTTTGATTCAAGTCTAATTACTATTCAATAATAATGTTTCCAAGAGATTTTTGCTCTTCACTTTTTATTTAGACTTTTCTTTACCTTAAGCTTAAAAGCAGCTGTTAAAAACATTTTTAACTGGCAAGCAAAGTGAGAACCTTGGTTAACTTTTAATCCAGGATTAGCATTAATCGACTTTCGAACAACTGGGCCCTGGTTATCATGCCAGAAACATAGTTGTCTTTCCTTTTTTTTTTTTTTGGGGGGGGGGGGGTGGGTGTCAAAAGACTTGAAGTGAGTGAATAAGCTAATGCATTTTACCCAGTAACAACTGAACCATCTCAAGCAAAGCATGAATGAATTTTCGTCTCGAGTTAAGGCCGACCAAAAGTTTCTTGTGTTTAGCAGAAGTCATAAACTAATTTGTCAAATGCAAACCTTTGGATCACAAAATAAAATAGAGAACAACATTTCTGAGGTATCTAATTTCTGTGTCTGTGTGGAGGCATGGTGTTGTAGTGATTAGCGCGTTGGACCTTCAATCGGATGGTCGGAAGATCTGAGGGTCGTTGGTTCAAGGCCAGGTTGGTCTCTGCATTCCTGTGTTGTTTCCTTAGATAAGAAACTTTGCTCCACATCGTCTCTCTTCACCCAGGTGTATAAATGTGTACCGGCGACATACTGCTGGGGGTAACCCTGCAATGGACTAGCATCCCATCCAGTGGGGAGTAGCAATACTCCTAGTTGTTTCATGCTACAGAAACTGGGCTAAACTCCGGCCGTGTGGGCCACTTAGGCTGGTAGTGCGACTTTACCTTACCTTTACCTTATCTCTGGCGGGGAGCTCTTATACAAAAGTGACGGGGATGATCATCTGAAATTTTGAAAAGTTAAGAACCCCTAATAGGTGTTTTGTGGGCGTGGTCGAAACAAATTTTTTTTACCCTAAGAGGTACCAACTCTAAAACAATCCACTAAGTGACAGTTGTCTGACATTTACTTCCTGTCATATTTTTTCGGTTCATTATCCTAAAGTGTCCCACCATACCTCTGACGGAAATCATTTTAGATTTAAGCACCATAAGGTAACCAAAGGATACCAAACCACAAATTTTAATCCCTAAAGGGTACGATGATCACATCCGTGTCACTGTTATATGGGAGTACCCCCCCCCCCCCACCCACCCCCATTCCCCAGATCTAATCTGTATACCAAATCAGAGTGTGTTTGGAGAAGTTAGACTTTGGCTAACGGGGCCAAATTATAATTTACACCTTTTTTCGAGCAATTTCTTCAATTATATTTACAATGTAAATGTAAGTGTTAGCAGATTTTAGATTTGCACTGTAAAAAAAGTGCACTCTTAGCTTCTTTGGAGGTTTTGTATCTGCCGGGTGGTCATAGGTACAAGTATGCATGAAGAGTTTTCAAAAGAAAACGACAGCCCCGCCGTACATTTAACTTGACTTACCTTAACTCAACTTAACTTAAATTTGGGTATCTGACTTTGGTTTTGAACCCTGATTACATCACAGGAGAACAAACAAACAGCTTACTAATTTTATTATGACCATAATTTCAAGCTTGTAACGCAAATAGTAATGTATGTTTATTTATAGTAACCTTTCCTTTACTAACATCCTTCTGATTCTAATCAAACAAGTATAAACTAAACAGCACCTATTCTTAGAAAAGCGAAAAATTATATTAAATATCTACGGAACAAAACACTTCGATCATTGATTTTTGTGTAGTAACCTCCCAAAAAGTAAAATAACTTTCTTCTCAGTGAAAAGTAATCCTTTTTTCTTAGTTTTGGAAGCTAATATAACAAAGAATAAAACTACAAGTAAAAATCGTGTGGTTTTCTATCAACGTCCACACGAACTAAGAGAAAAATAAACTGGCAAACAAATACTCTGCTCTTGGTATTGAGTTTGTATCTTTTCATCTCAAAGGACATCCAAGTCTTCTTCATTGAAGCAATCTTCAACATATTCTAAGGTCTATGGCTCCTTGCCTTGGAAAAAACTGTAGTTTGCACTATCGTATCATAAAATAACAATCAACGTGTCGCTTGACGGATAGCCTCGTTCCCTAGGGCGTTAATTACGGGTTTACAAAGTGAACCGCTTTTAAGGGGTGTTAACTGAAAAATCAGTGACTGACTGAGCGAAAGGCCATCAATGCTAGTGTTTGCCAGATCAATTCAGTCCGGCTCTTAGTGACCCAACGTTACTACTGACACAGAAGAATAACTAATGTTGTATTCTTAGCTGATACTAATTCAACATCTGAAACACATTTCGGATTGTTCTCCTTTCTACGTTGTGCTACTGACTACAAAATATCACAAAAAACTTGGCAGTTACTTTTTAAGTCACATCCAGTCGCGAAAACAGTTGGAGTTTGCCCACGACAGAAACTCAGCTCCATCATTTTACTTAGGTATTTGTACGAATGATGGACCTTCAGCAACCTTATGTCCCTAACGTTAGGTTTGCAAACATCCATGTTTTCCCTAATCATGGAAAGTTCCTCTACAATACTACCTTACTATAAAATGCAAAAAAATAATCTCTATTATGTTACATGTAAGTGACGAACAAGTCACACAAACCACGAGGAATTTAGTTTATCCCCTAACGGAACAAGAATAAACGTTAAAAACTATTCCAAAATTCCTTAACGATCTGAATTTTGCAAACGGAGAGTGCAAGCAAGTTCGCTTCGTAATGCAGTCTTTGACCAATTGTGCCCAATATGTGTGGCCACTCATTTGGTTTCATTGGGCTAAATAATGAGCTACAGATCTCCAACGGAATTAACCTTGTGGGAATTTACGTTTCATTTAAAATGTGGAGAAACAGGATTTCTCAATGAGATGGTAACCAACCCAGGGATAATGCGACGTCAGTTACAGTCCTAAGCACTGTTTAAGTCTGGTCAACAAGTCAGTGGCTGCTGTGAATGCCTCTTGGGCTTGCTGGGAATCTTGGAACACCTCCTTTGGGGTTCTCGCTGGCACGTGTTTGTTAGGATAACGGGTGGTATCGTAGTAGCTGGCCAATGGTGCCACCAGGGATGTCACAGCCGGGCCTCCTGGCAGTGAAGAGAGATCATTAGCCAACTTCACCAAGTCGTGACTACAGAGCTGACTGTCGGCGACTCCCGAGAGTGCATAAAGTGCTGCTTTGAGAGCCTTCTCTGCGACTTGATGACACTGGAAACACACGAGGTAGTACAGCGGATCTCGGGCAGTCAAAAGATGTTTAACGGAACGAAGATCCTCTTTACTTTGATCCATCCAAATCTTGGACAAACGTGTATTGGGTCCCGTATAACGTCTTCTGGATGATGACGCAAAACCCGTGAACCTTGGGTTGTACCGACGGAAATTCTCGTAGCTTGAGCGCTGTCGTCGACCTCTTTCATGCCAGCGTCTAAAGAAGTCGGAGAAATCTGGCTGTTCCCTCGCAGAGTCATGTTCACGGTTTACAGATCCACCTTTGGATAACCTCTCCACTTCGTTTTGGATAAACTTCATGACTTCGTTTGCAATGTCTTGCATGTCCATGTTCTTGTCTGGGTGCCAACGGAGGTAGAGGCGTTTGATCGCCTTTCTTCTTTTGTCCTCGGGAAGCTTCCAGATTTCAGTCAAAGCTTTACGCACTTCTTTTATAGCGTCTTCCAACTTTCTAGGCTTGGGAGGTTCGGCAGCTCCTGCAGATGATGTTGACGGCCCTTCATTAGTTTGTCCACTTTGTCCAGCGCCTCCTTTGTATGGCACACGTTCCATTGACTCTGAAACAGGCTCGTCTTCCACTGAATTTTCCTCCTCGGGATTTTGTTGCGGTCGCCTGATCTTGTAGAGGTCTAAGACATCCACTTCTTTCTTCTCGCGGCCAATATCTATCATGTATCTGCTGAGAAGGTTGTTTTCTCCTTTTTGCTTCCTCTTTGTCCTGTCCTTTTTTTGTTTGCTGGGCTGTGATGTTTTCAGTCGATGCAGAATCTTTGCATATATGTACTTGGGTTCTTCGTCAGTAGAGTCTTCTCTTTCAAAGGCAACAAACTCTCCTTGTCGAAAATAGAAATCTCCGTACTGCACAAGGAGGTAGTGGAGCTCTTCGGGAAATTCTGAGCCAAGTTCGGGCTCCAGGCGCTGTGCGTCACCTTCTTCGTGGTCTTCCGTCACCCCAGCGTCGTCAAGTACGGAAGAAATGTCATCAGGGGATTTGCATTGTAGAATCTCTGCCAGATGTAACCAGCTTTCTTCGCTGATATGACATCCCGTCAGATAATATATTTCTCTACAGATAACTCTGCATGCTTTACTGGACTCTACACCATGTTGAATGTATATGTGCTTTGTACCATTTTCCTGCCCTACAAAGCAACCAGAGTACTTTGGTCGTCGGCTTTTTGGAATAGGTGTATTTGATCCATTGTCAATTAACACTGTGGACAACGTTTCCATGCAACTGATGCGTAGACCCTTTTGAAAGCTATGAACCTTGTTGCGGACATCTTCTGTGAGTTTGGCTTTTTCATACTGAGACTTCAGGATTCTCAAAATTCCGTTGACAAGTTGCTGCGAATACAGTATGTGACGCAGGCGAACTGTAGCCTGGCATTTCTGCTCTACATCGGCTCTGCATCTCTTTTCTCTACATTCAGGATGAAGTTCTTCTCTTACCAGTGTTCCCAAGGATTGGATCCTCAAGTGGCCTGGCAAAAGCTCGACAATTTGCGGTGGTTGCGCAAAGGATAAGTTATATTTTTTCAGTTCATCTAGGAACTCAAACATGGAATCTGACAACCGAGACTTGTATTGAGAAGAGTCAAACAACACCAGGTCTGTTGAACGTCTAAGAGCCTGATCACTGTTTGATAGGTACAGAGTGTCGACCTCAGCCAAGGGGTTTTCGTACTGTTTATCTCCATGTCGTTCCTTTAAAGCGAACAAACTAGAAAAAAGTCCAAACACAGCTTGTTTTGCTAGCCTCATCTCATTGACGTGCATCTTCTCGTCTCCGCATGACTCTCGAAGACGACTCAAAAGTTTGGCAAATTGCACAGGCGTTGCTTTCTCCATAGCTCCAAGTCGTTTGAACAAGTGCTCAAAAGTCCCGTATTCTCGAGGGACTCTGTACAGAAAAGGCGGCAGCTCTTCATCGAGTTCATAGGCTAACTGGTCACAACGGACGAACACACGGCCACCCTCGACAAGAATGCAGGAAATGGGAGAAAGAAGTTGTGCCATTGTATCACAAATCTTTGAACAAGACTCAAAATTATCACTACTCGTGCAATCACTCGCTTGTGTGAGAAACGTGTACACTTCAATCATTATTTGACTCAGCAATCGGCGTCTTGGTTCTGGTGTCTCGCGATCTGCACGCTTGGAGACCTGCTTCGAAAGATTTATTACGTTGTCAATGACCTGATCCAAGGAGGGCTTTTGGAGAACCTGCAACTTTGCTAACTTTGAAGACTTTGGGTCTGGAACAGCCCAGGAAGGCAGAAGGGACGCAGTTGTCCATACCAGTTTCTCTTCAGTGTTTGGGACTGAATCCTTAAATTGCGCAAATGGAGGAAGTTGCTCCTGACTTCCACTCTCAACCAAATGTTGTTTGTGAAGGTGAATTAGCTCATCACTTGCCCTTTGCGAAGCCACAAACTTGATCGTAGAGAGGTTACACAGATATTTTTCATCATGCAGGGGCTTTTCTTTCAGAAGGTGTTTAACAAGTACCTTGGATTTCTTTTCCAAGCCAGGGCGACTTGACTTGTTTGCGTGCGCGGCTTGTGTGGCCACCTCGTTCGCAAAAGTTATGAACTGATCTTTGCTGACGTCTTGTTTCAGTCCAATTTCACGAAGAAGATCCAACCAGCCAGAGCTCTCGTCAAAAGGCATTGGTGGCTTTAACTCTGCGGGTAGCATCACTGCAAAAACGTTCACGCCTGGGTCATAAAAATGCGAAGCCGTGCGAGGTGTTCCAGAGGCATCTGGAATGAATGCCAGACTACTCAGAGCGTTAATTATTCTGGGACGTTGACTCTCATTGCTGTAGACTCTTAGTAGAGATCGTCTAACGTACTCAAGGTGAAGCATTCGGGTTGATTGCGTGAGGATTGGAAACTTTGGAAAAATGAAGTTGATGTAACAGTCCGTGTGGCTTTTGTCCCCGGCACCTAAAAGCTCCTTGTACAGACGGTCCAACTTGGGTTCAGGTGCCAAGAACACACAGTTGTTTCCAGTCATCCAGACATCCGACTCGTCCGTTGGTAGACCTGTTGGGACGACATAAATTGATGGAACATTCTCAAGGGGGACAAAGGTTCCACGAAACGTTTTGAAGAATGGCAGTCGTTTTACAGTTGAAGAAGACACACCGTCCCGTTTCAAAGAATTAGCATCTTCTTGAAGGAACTGCAATATCGAGATCATTTCATTTTCAGAAAGGCTACCAGAGATGTCTGTTTCTTTCATCAGGTGGTCCAACACTTTCAGTATGTCTTGTGTGGAGTTGGGCTGCGACAGACATGGTTTGAGAATGAGAGATACATTCCATCTACCATCATTGCTAATGAGCTTGTCATCAACCTCGTGACATTTGAGTTTTCGTAACAGCTTGACAACGTTTCTTTGGCCGGACGACCATGACTCTGAGGTGGTCAAGTCAAGAATTGCCTTTCCTTTGGAAATTGGAGCTAGCATTCCTGATTGAGTAGGTAGGATCGGCCATCTATTCAAGGGCTCAAGAGAAAACGTCTTCGAGTCTTTATCGTGGGTTTTGACGATAAACTCCCACAGTAGCTGTAACCACTTCTTCGAAGGGCCTTCATTCACATCCCATGGGATGAGGTTGCTTGTTTCACACCAACTGGCATTTTCAGTACTTGGTAGGAGCGATGCGAGAGCGGGGATGTCAAATTTTTTGAGCACCCGTTGATTCGTGGCAAAGACTTCTTTCTCAATGTCAAGTAAAGACATAGCAAGTGTGTGGTGGATAAATAGAGAACCTTTTTTTGGAACCAGCTCAGCAAAACGGCTCAGGAACACTGGGTTCTCTTCCTGAAAACGCCTAAGTACCCCATCTTCAGTCAGTAGCAAAGGCAATCCAAACATGTCTGATGCAAACTTGGGAGCCTTCATGCAGTAACTCAGAATACAAAGTACTCCCACCACTGAGTTAAGTGCTGTTTCTTTAACAGGAGAAGGTAGTTTACCGATGTTAGTCCGACCTGTTTTGAGAAACTGGAGCATTACCTCAGGGGTAATTTGCCTTACACTTGTGCCTGCCTTCTTGAAGTCTTGAAAAAGTTGATGGGACGAATACAGGAGCTTAAAGCCAATTTGCAGGAACATGTTACGGCGTTTTACATCAATGTCGGCTGTCATTGGCATGGTGTTGAAAAATCCTTGTGAGGGAGTTATCCAAAAACACCGAGTCACTTCTTCACGGCCAATTTCGCCTGAAGTTTGACTTGCAGCCTGGCTGTTTTCCAGAGCTTCATAGGACGACTTCTTTACCATCGGTAGTAACTTCTCATCTTGGTTACAAATCTTCCGAAATATTGACTCAGCCAAAATGGTCCACTGGTGATCCATTGATTCGAAATGCGGGAAGAGGTCGTGATACCATCGCATTCCTTCATGGCAGGAGTACCCTCTGGAGAAGCAACCTACAGTATCATCTTTCAATCCAGGCAAGAAATCTCGTGCAACCAACATCAGTGAGACGTACGCTTGAGCTAACACTGTCGTCTTCATGAATTGATTCCACGTACTCCCAAATCCTTTATCATTCTCGTCGCGCCACAAGTTTCGTCGTGCAGAATCGAGGTAGAAATGACCATTGACATGGAAAGGAAGACCTGTATTTATAGGTAATGGCAAAAAACAAAAGGCCTTATGTTTAGGCACTTTCCTGGCTCTGTAACTGGTTGATGGATATTTGAACTGCTCTGACACCTTTGCCGCTATGCCACCGCGAGGTAGCAAACCGTAGTGTTGACCATCTGGAATCTCCTCCTCTTTATCGCTGGGCTTCAGACCAACGCACTGATGAATGAGCCATTTCTCTTCTCGAATGGTGTCTCGAACTATTAGCGGGTATGTAATTCCGAACCAATCAATTTCATTTGTGCCCACTGCCTTGGAGTTTTTGATGTGATCTGAAAGTTGCTTCCGCTGTAAAGCATTTTCATCAGTTAGCTCTGCAGAAACCGAGTATATCGCTTTCACTTCTCCGTCTTCAATTTGAGAGAGCGAGATTTTTTTCAAATGGTTTAGAAACAAGAGGATTTCTTTCGCTTCAGCAGTGAACATGTTCATGAAAGATGTCATTTGTTGGTGGGAGACTTGCTCTTCTGATATTAATGACTCCATGCCCATTTTTTGGCCTCTAAGAGGGAATCGGAACATTGTTGCAGATGCTAAATCGAAATGTTTCTCAAGATAACAAGGAAATATGTCCCTATAGTCGGATCGCTCTTCTTTTGTTATTGGTCCAATAAGACGCCCAGGACTTCCTTTTGTCGCACCAGGAGCATAGCGACAGTGAGGATCAAGGATACAAAGCGTGTCTCCATTGGAGATAAAGCTTGGACAGTCGGTGAGGTGGTACACTGCGTTAAAACCAATTCCATACTGTCCTGTTTTTGTTGGATCTTCCGTTTTGCTTCCAATTCCTAGCCTCTGTATGCCTTCCAAATCCTTTTCTGAGAATGGCCTGTTGTTGTATACACACAATGCAGGACCTTGCAGTTCATTCCAGTTCTTGCTTAAAAGTCGCTCTGTGGGATGGTTGCGAGGATCATAAATGAAGTGTATCTCACTTGCACCTGCATCGTCGGCGTTTTGGACAAGCTCCTTGAGGATCCCAACGTCACAAGGGTACGCTTTCAAAATGCCCTTCAAACGATCAGTAAGCTCCTCTCGCTGGCCAAATTCTTTTCCAATTGGACGTGATATTCTAGCCAATTTCTTCTCACGAATGTCGACCGCTCCCATCCTGTATGCAAGATCGATGGGAACGTGCTTGTGAACGTAAGGGGTATCACCTGGTGAAGTCACCCATGGTGCATCATTAATGGCCAACTCTTTAGCTGGATGAAGAACCTGGTTATGGTCCGGTAAAGGAATCATACCATTCTCCTTTTGCAGGACCTCTTCTGGAACCTCTATAAGGTCTTCGATTAAAGATCGGGCAACTTTAAACTCCGAAGCAGATAAACTATTCTTGGGCTTCTCTCTGCTGAGCTTGTACAAAGCACAGACGATGTCTTTTGTCTCGAAAGTTGCCCGTACACCTGTGGCCTGGAGAAGGCGGTGGTATTTGTCGGCGAGACTCTTTGGTACTTCGTAAAGGTACGGTTCACTAGTTCCTTTCCACGTGAAAGCGAGCTGAGATGATGAAACAAATTTTTCTTGGACTAATACCCAGGATCTGTTGCCCAACTCTTCTATAATACTCTCACAACCATGTCTTAGAAGAAGGTCTTGAAGATAGCTATATATACTTGCGGCAACATCTTTCAAATACTGGCCTTCAAGAGTGGAGTGCACTGTAGCTTGAATTGCCTGGTCCAACTGAGCAAGAGCGTCTTGGACTGTTGGCTTTCGATCGTTAAACCCAAAAAGATTACGTGTTCCTTCGCTGAGTTTTCCACAGCCACGGCTATCACTTTCATCAAGGATTGGCCTAGATGACCCTGCGACCAACCTATATTCTTCCCCGTACATTTCCTCTGCCGACAGCATACTGATACCATTGTTGCAAACGTTGGACCCTTTCCATGGCATAGTGTAATTTGCTGGTTTCTTTAGGACCGGAAACATGCCGATTCTTCTAAGTTCTGCCTTTTTTGCTTCTGAAGGGGTCGCAAGTTTGACGAGATAATCATTCATATACTTGACAAGACACTGAACTCTTTTGCGAGCATCTTCTGCAGCGTTTCGTCTGTAGATCATTGGCACGGTCTTTGCTCTCTCCAACAGAGTGTCCCAATCAAGGATGTCTGATACCATGCCCAGGTTTTGCAGCAGTAGGAGGCGCTCTTTGGTGCGATAGCACTTTCCAACCGGGAATCGCTGGTCATCAGGCGTAAACAGACCTGCGGCTGCGCCATTGGGATTTATAAGTTCTTTCGGAGATGCTAAATCGTCAGGTCCTGGACCACAAGGGATACAACGATTGTTTGAAAGCAAGGACTTGTAGAGATCAGATTGATGACTTGAATGTCCTCTCAGGCACTCGTCGATCAAATAACAGACAATGGCATCTCGTAAATTACCAGGAATCTTGACGATGTTTGGAAAAAAGACCTCGCTTAGAAACTTCTCTTGCGTCATTGTTCGCGCTTTGATGATCTCCATGCATTTAGCCTGTTCGAATCCTTTCTTTGCAAAGTTAGGCAGTTTCACCACTTTGTAATCAAGCAGTTCCAGGACGGTTTCGCTCTTAGGAAGCTTTTGCAATTTTGTATCTTGAAATATGCACTTGGTAACAGGAAGCCACTCTTCCCCCACATGCACCAATGGAAGATCTGAGTTGGCGATTCTTTGATAAACGCTATTGATTAGTGTTGTCCAGGCGGATGATTTTAGTGTCTCCGGATTTGGCCAAAGCGAGAAACTTCCGTACGATGGAATCTTTCCTTTCTTTTGCATGAGCATCATGTCTTCTAGAAGCTGAATGTAAGACTGAGATAACGCGTCCTCCATGAGGCTTCTGTTCCATCGGACTTCTAATGGCTGGAAACCCCCATGTTCAGCTGTGGTACTTTCCCAGATTCCTCGGCGATTTGACGTGACTGCAAAATACCCGTTCACATGCACCGGTAACCCAGTTGGAATGGACAGTGGTAAGAAACAAAACAACTCGCCATGAACAGCCTCTGGGTTTAACAAGCCTTCTTCGTTGCTCCGGGAGGAAATTCTTCCTGCTATTCCAGCGGCAGACAAGAGGCCCTGTTTCTTGCCTTCTTTGCTTGTTGCAAGTTGAAAGGAATCGCCAGTTCCCAGACAGGACGCAATGAGCCAGGAGCAGCTTGCCTGACTCCCACTGTTCATCTTCGAGGAAATGGTTACAAACTCCGACCTTTTCGGGTAAGTGGTTTTGTTTGGGATACTGCGTTGTTCAGTTGCTTGCCTTGTCCAAGTCGCACACGATTCGAGAAATGTAGGTTCTTTCCCAGATTTCGTTCCTGGTTGAAAAACGTTCACTGCTTCTCTTCTGACCTCAAAAAGAACTCTAGGCGTTCTTGGATCGACAGAGCTCTTTTCCACCTCCAGGAAAGCTACCTTTGTAACATTTTGGGCAAACAAAAGCAGGCTTGACGAAGATTCTTGAAAAGCCCGTACGAGGCGTTGAATCTCTCCCTGAGTGTAAATCTTATCACTAATTTCTCCTTGTTTTGTTCGGAAGGGAAATCTGAACAAAGTTCCTTGAAAATGGAAATCGCCTGAACCTCTGGGTAAGTTAGCGTCACAGCCAAACAGGCCGTTGTAAGGTGCAAACTGATCGGGAAAATACATTAAATTGGCTGGATTAACTGAAAGGTCAAGTTTGATTCCAGGCTTTGAAGGATTCGATATATGCGCTTGAAGGTGGGTTGTGTGTGGATCAAAGAACACTGCATAACTTCTGCTGATGAAACTCGGCACATCTGTGAAGTGGTAAACAGAGCTGAAACCAAGTCCAAAGCGGCCTATCTTCTCAAGGTCTTCCTTCTTGGTTGCACCGGCTAACTTCGATATATTTTTAAAATCGTCGTCTGTGAAGACTGCATTGTTATACACCAACAAGGCAGGCCCTTGACAATCCACCATACCATGCGCCAGTAGCCCTTCTGTTCGATGATTTCGCCAGTCAAGAACAAATTGTACCTCGGTTGCTCCAGCATCATCTGCATTCTGAACAAGCTCTCTGAAAACGCCAACCCCTTCCTTGTACTCATTCAAAATATTTTTAAGCCTTGTGGTTATTGGCTCGTGAGGACCTGTCTGTTCAATTCCAAGCGCCTCTGCACATGTGACGCGCGTGCTAATAGGTGGAACACCTAAAAGTTCAGCAACTTTCGGGGAAATTGTGTCATGGATCATGGGAAATTGGCTTGTTAGTGGAAGTTCCGTCCCTCCTTTCTTTAACCAAGTCGCATCACAGAAGGTGCACTCACTACAAGGAAGCAACTTCAATGTTTTATCCCAGGTCATAACGGGCACTAGTAGCTTTTGCCGAAGTTCGGGACTCAGCGGTTTGTCTTCTCTTACTATCCATTGGAGTATGTCACAAGAAAGTTTCCGGTCGCCAGCTACATCCTCTACCACTGCACCCCTTGTGTCGTACTTTTCTTTGATCATTTCGAGGACACCCAACAGGTCTGATTCACCAAACGTATCGCGAACACCACAGCGTTCAAGAAACAGACGGAGGACGTGAAAATCCTCTGGAACTGTGTAAAAGTAAGGTTTCACATTTATACTGCAGGGGAGGGAAAACGCTATCTTGGATGGTGATGTAAATCCGTCGCCGTGCCAAATCCACGCCGGAAAACTTGCATCATTAGCAATCATTCTAGTTATTAAGTCAGCGTTCTTTGCTGCCTCTTGATAGATATCTTTCAACATCGCTTGAAAATGGTACCTTTCATTTCCGTTCATGGCGTTCAGTGATGCAGAGCATGCGGAGCGAAGTTGTTCGAGAAGATGTTGGACAGGAGTGGTCTTGTTCCAACCAAAAACTGTTTCAAGTGCATGACCGCAGGGTTTCCAAACAAGCGGCACCGTTGCTCCTACCAGATTTGCTTTAGATTGGCTCATTATGTCACGCGGACTGAAGAAACGTTCTCTTCCCGAGAACCAAGGCATGACACTTGGATACGAAGGAGGACGATCCTCCTTTCGTCGGACCCATCTTTCGTTCATCAGCCCCTGAAGTACTGTCCAATCCGACTTGAGTAAGGAAGGGTTTTGATCAAGGAACTCTAGCAGTGCTGTTGCCTTACGCGATGCAACACCATCAACGGAATTGTGCAGTGTTTTGGCAACTTGCAAAATGTCTTGGGTGTTTGGGGTACTCCTCATTCCGAGTTGCCGTAGTCTTTGGAGAATGTCATCTTTGACAAAGTTGTCATGTGGGAACTTGTTGGTATCGCCTTCAAAAAGTCGGTTTAAAATACGCTGCTGTGGATCAAGCACTTCACAGGGCGTAACCAGGATGTTACTCTGAGTGAGGACAAAGCGAAGCTGACTTACTGATGAACGAAAGGAGCTGTCTTGCATGTAGTTGTACTGTCTGAGAACCCAGCACATCAATGTGGAGATTTGTTGGTGACTGAAGAAACCGTTCGTTATACCACCAAAGACAATTGAAGTTAAGAAGGTTGTTGGAATCATCGGTGAGATTCCAAGACGTTGTAATAGGGCATTTGATTGAAGATCCTTCAGCAATATGACGCTGGCGGCGTTAGGCATCGGCAAACACTCAGGAAGCTGAAAACCATATGGGGCGACTGTACGGGATTGAAATCCATCCTTCACAGCAAGAAAGGATCTCCCATCAGCTGCGTCAAAAATGGGCAGATAGTGAAGAAAGCATATCTGCTCAGTGTTGAAAGATGTCGACGAAAGAAACCCCCGCAGCGCTTGTTTTTCCTCTGTGGAACAGCATGCTGAAACCATCCGAACACAGGTGTCTTTACCAAGCACTTGTAAGACTTTCAGGACACCATGAGGATCTGGAGAGGCAACATATTTGTGCAGAGCGGTGTGATTTAGGTATGGTGGGAGGTTCTCCACAACGATGCACCCAATTTTCTTAAGTAAAGACACAACATGAGGTGGTAAAGATAGACCTTGCTGGTGCTGCCTGATAGCTAAACTCGATGCTCTTAGCTTAACCATCGTACGACTTCTGGAGCTAGTATGAGGAATCAGAGGCAAGTCTTCAAAAAGTGACAGATCGTTAGAGAAATCTCTTTGGAGCCATTCCCATACCAACTTCAACCAGGGCTCGGGCGGGTGGCCATTTTGTCCCGGATTCCAGCAAACCAAATGGTTGGTACCAGACCATTCAGTTGGGAGCATCTGTCTCACAAGCTTTAGCGCAATGGTTTGGCTGACTTTGATGAGTTGTATCGGAAGCATTGTGTGGAAGTTGTTCAAATCAGGAGCAGCATTTGACAAATATTTCACCCCAGGAGAAAGAATGCTGTCGTCCAGGAATTTGCTATCCATGTTGTAAAAGAGAGAACGTGAATACCTTGGTGATGAAACATACACAGCAGCGCTCGGTTCTCTACTGTACTGAAGTGAGCGGAACTCAGAAAAGCTTCCATTTGCCAGGGGAAGGAGAGGAACACCCTGAAAATCATTCAGGTTCTTGTCCTGTAGAACGTACTCAAGCAAATTAAGTTTCTTTGTTCTTGGAATATTCGTTATATTCCAGGATCCCTTCTGTTTCTTCTTGAGAAGGCTTCTTAACTGTGCAGGCGTGATGTTATTTGTAGTCCACGACATGGAATCACTGGCGTTTAGAACGTGATTGGGAAGAGTCACAACGGCTTCATTTGCTTGAGTGAGTGTTTCCAAAACCACATTTCTAACTTCGTTGGAGGCTGTTATTCTGTCAAGGTAAGCTTCCTGAGGTCTAATCCACTTGCCACCAGCTGCCGGGGTCCAGAAGACGTTCTGTGTCATCAAATTTGAAAACATAGGTTTCAGCATCTTTTTCCAGTGTTTCTGCACCTCTGGAATGGTTGGCCAGGATAGGTACACCAATTGTGCTTTTGTTGATGAATCACCTGCTTCTTTCATTTGTTTATCCACCAGATTGAGAAGCATGGACGCGTAAGCTTGACTTCCAACTCGTTCTGACAACAGAACATTCCACTCAGCTGTTAGATCATTCTGACAGTCCAATCCAGGCCATTTGAGCCCACGTCGGTTGTCGGTTAACCCAAAGTAGCCATGAACGTGAACTGGAAATCCAGTTCTAGCGTCTGCATCAGGCGGAAGAGGTAAGAAACAGAAGATTCTTCCTCCAGTTGACGAAAGAGTTTGACGATCTGAAGCATTCAATGGTGTAGCAATTCCAACCCATGGAAGGAGGCCTAGTTCTGACGACAAGTGTTTGAGACGTGAATCTCGAGCGTCAATCTGATGGAAAACAAGCCACTTGTGTTTCACCAGGGAGCCTCGTTCATCCAACTCTTCCACAGATAAGGGCAGGGAGAGTGTTGTGTTTGTGACACGCCCTTCGCTTAACAGCTTCACTTGCGTCAGAAGGGATTTCTTCTTTTGTCGAATCTCTTGTCGACAGCTGTCGCTCAATCTCACGGTAAATAAATGCCTTCTAATGTTGCTTTCATTTACTTCAAACAGAGTTATTTCTTCGATGTTCTTCAAGAAAAGGAGAATGACGGAGGCTTCCTTTCTGAGTGCATCAAATAGGTGTCGAACTTTCTCGGGGGTGTAATTTGTTTTCGATAAATCGGATGGCTCTCTTCTTAGCGGAAAGCGGAACAGAGTTCCGTTATAGAATTGCGTTGATATCTTGCAGTCCAGGACGTCCTCATACGGCATGAACTGGTCTCGGCATTGTTGAAGAAGCGGGTCTTCCAAAGAAAACTGTCGTCCTGTTTCACTTCTTCCAAAGTGTGTCTCGTGTGGATCAAGGAATGCTATAGCGTCTCCACTTACAATACTTGGGAGATCTAAACGTATGATGAAAAAGGTGTTGCTTAGTATGAAGTGGAGTGTACCTCTCTTTGGGCCTTTTTACTCCCTTGTTAGTGCCGCGGCTCCAGACTATAAGAAACATTTAAACAGTTATTCTAAGAAGCTTCACAATTTTCGAACACAATTACTCAAGACAGATAAGGCTTCCCCCTTCACATATTACCCTTCCGATGAGTACTACACTAGAGGAGCAAAAACCTACTTTAAAACCTATGGAAAGCCCTAAAAAGTAGTTGTTTAAAATAAAGGTTTACGTTCTCCTAAGCTTACGTTCAGTTTCTCCATGATTCCACTTACCAGTCACATGATAAACGGAATTGAAGCCTATTCCAAAACGCCCCACTTTCAAGGGATCGTCCTTCTTACTGCTTTGCATAAGTTTTTCCAGGTTTTCCCAGTCGCTGTCTTTGAAAAGAGCATCGTTTTGCGCGTACAAAGCAGGGCCCTGGAACTTAGCCAGACTGGGCTCGCACAGGGAGTTCCTTCCGTAGAAGTCTGGGCGCGAATCCAGAAGGAAGGAGACCTTTGTGGCTTCGGCATCGTCTGCATTTTGAATGATTTCCTAACAAGGGAAATAATACAAGGTACGTTAGTCCACGTGTTACTGTCGATTCAGCCTGGCTCAGGACAGTATTAAACACAGATCTAAAGAAGATAAGCAGGACAAGCGTCGTACGAAGTGACGCAGCTTCATTTCGTTGCATTTTACACCCAAAACGTGTCTCATAGTACATTTATCTTAAGCCGTTTTGGACATTTGATAGACAACAACTACTTTAACTACCTCTTACAATTTCTGCAACTTTGGACTGGCATGTAATTCAACAAGGAATTTAAGCCGGAAAACTTCATAATTGTCTTACTGAATCGTTTTGAACGCAATAATTGCACATGGAAATGGGTCAGTAGTAGTTGTATGTGATTCACGTTCGTTCACTGTGTTTTAGTCTTTTTAATCTCCTGAGACCGCAGTAATTGGCATGCGCTGTTGTGGTGTCCCTGCTTTGGTAATAGTTGTTACCCCCTGTTTTCTTGTATTTTTTGTGTGTCTATGACTATTAGGCGAAGCAAATAAAATAAATAAATAAAAATAGAGATGCTTTTGTTTTTATACTCGCACGCCTGACAATACGACAAGTATTTTAGCGGAGTTCATGTCAATTATTATTAACATCATCTCTGTCATCTTTAAATACGTTACAGTCGTATTTTACAATTTGGTAGTAAGGGAGCTAAATAATCTACATCTCATGTGAAAAGAGGGAGTTTAGCTAACAGAGCCAACTCTCCACTCAACAACCTTCATTGAACCATAAAAAACTATGGAGTAAGATTTATCGACGGTTATAGGGCACAATCTGATTTAATTTTTTGCTTGAGAAATCATAAAATTGTTGACAGGTTTATCAGCAGGTTAAAAAAAGAAGGGATGAGCCCAGTAAACTTAACATACCTTCAAAATTTGTCCTCCATCTGGATATCGCTCAAGGATGCTTTTTAAAATGTGTGTGAGAGGTGGTCGCTTCTGACCATACGACTTTCCTGCCATGAACGAGAAAGGAAAAGGTTACTTCAAGCCTTGTACTTCTAATAACGGCGAAGAAAGAAATAATCGTAAAACTTCCAAAAGTAATTTTAAAATATTGAGAACAATTAAACAGCTTTACTGTTTTAGTGTTGCTCTCATTTAGCAGGGGCAGTCCACGGTTCATTTAGGTGGAGATCTGTTCAGAAGACCTTTATTGCCGCAGAAATTCAAATGTTTTTTCGGCAAAATGTCAGCCCAAAATTTTGTAACGCTGGAAAACTAACTCTTTGTTTTCGGAGGGGAAAATATCTTGATAAAAATGCGAAATAAGGTCAGCTAGCATTTTCGTTAAGCCAACAATGGCTCGTTAATTGGGGAAATGAAGTTCTGTTTCCTAAAACGTTCTGCAACTTAAATCTTCATCTCAACTGAGTATCATGTCTGAAGCATCCGAACAGATTAAACTGTATTAGCTTAGACAGATATGCCTTTAAAAGGGCACAAAACGATCTGGGAACATGCACAGGAGACATCATTTTAAGTATTTTTCTTAAATGTTATCGTTGGTTGAAGCAAACTTGTGACCATCTAAATTAGGAGCTCATCCAAATTTATGGAGCCATGTCCACAATTCAGTGAACGAACGATCCCAGTTAGAACCAGTTTATACTCCAATCCACCCCGAGAAAAAATGGAAAAAATCTTAGTACATCAACCCAACGAAATAAACGGAAGGAAGTAGTTTTCTAGTATTAATTTTCAGAAGATATTTTGCTGAAGAAAGCTGTAAATTTTCTTTGCGACTATAAATCCAAATTTTTTTTGAGGTCATCCAGGCAGATATCCACCAAAGTAGAACCGTTTGGTGCCTCTGTGAATTACGACATTAAAACGCAGAAATCAAAGTTTACTGAAAAAATCCTAGAAAACAGAAATAAATGAAAATGAAGAGTCCCAGTTAACGGAGTAAGCCAAACGTTGAACAAGACAGACATTGCATGCTTCCAAATTCATTTCCTCGTCAATTTCTCTGATATTAAGACGAGGGGATGTTTCCTCTAATGATAAATGAAATGGTGATTAAGTGTTGCTAAATGTTTTGGCTTTCAAGGAATATAAACTTTCTCGCCTATTTCTCGGGAAGGTATAGATAAGATCAATCGAAGAATGCGGCCAGAATGGTCTAGTATCATCGTTACTCATCCAGTTTTTGAACTTCAATTGAATATTTTAGCTTATTTCACTGTTTCTAGAGACACGTTCAAATCAAAAAAAGAATTTGTGTGCTGCTCCTGGTGAAGTTCACGAGCTGTCTTAAGCTCGCTTTAGTGAATCGAACATTTCAGTCGAGAGTTCAAAGTTTGATTGTCCGCAACGGCGGACATATCAGTTCAGCGACGAGTGCAATTTAAGTGCCAAAAGTTTCGGTAAATATAAACCCAGTAACTAGTCGAAAAGACAAGTAATACACTTTACTTTAAGATGAATGTCTTGAAGTCGAACAGAGCACTCATTTTATATATTGTTATATCATCACGGTAAAATCGAGCTTTGAAATTTAACTTCGACGCAAGTTGAAATAATCTCGAGTAAGAATTGTTATTGCTGTCATTTTATTGAACTATGATAAAAATAAAGAACCAAAGATATCAAGACACACAACTAACACTCTTTTTAACCGTGTACTTTAAGCATGACCACTGATACAAACCTTTCAGCTTTTTCTGAGACGCCATCATGTGTTCGGCATCTCCGGGTTCAAGCTGACACCGTTTACGGGCTGACAGAGAGTTTGACTTCCCCGTGTACAACAGAAAAATAAAGTTTACAGTCCAGATAAAGTTCTGCTGCAACAGATGAAAGACAGGGACGAGTTGAAGTTCGCAAGAAAAAGAAAACAAAATTGTTAATCGGGTTGGCACGCGACCAGTGCATTATTTACTAGCTCCTGGTATGTCATAATTGCTCAACTTACAGGCGGAAATAAGGAGATTATGGGTATGTGACCGGGGTTATATTTTTTAGTAAATACCAAGGCATAACCATTTGCAGCGTTTGGTAAAATTGCAGAATTAGTTGGCAGTGTGCTTTGGCTTATTGCCTAAAGTATCCTGGGAAGGTGTATCTTACGAATATGGCCGCAATAAAGTTGAATGTGATTGATTTATCAGAATCAAGCCCACAATCAGCACAATAGGAGCTCTAAACTGTAAAGCGTTAACAAATACCGCAGGCAACTGTACACACAAACACCTCTTTCAAATTGATAACAGTCCAGTTTATATCTTCTATCGTAAGGGGCTGAGCATTCTTAAATTCGCTTCGAAATACTGACTCTGGACAATGAACTGTATTGTCTCTATGCCTCAATAAACAAATAACCTTGAAGAAACATCTTTGCAGACATCCAAAGCCGACAGAAATTACTTTTAGTCTGGCGTGTTCGATACATTAAGAAACGAGATCATTTGTGCTTTAAGTTCAGACTAAAAGTTCGAATATTTTTGCCAGTGTAACATCGTTTTGGCTGAACCGGCAACGCCATAAAGGCGGAGGCAAGCCGCCATTTTCATTAAACATTTTACATATTTCGCGAAACATTGTCAGTCGCTCCGTGGGACAGCAGCTCAGTCTAATAACGATTATGCTAAGAAACGTTTTGGCCAGATATTTAGGATAACAGAAAGTTAACATTCAGTAAATAAGACTTACTGAAGTGGACAGTTTATAGAATGCTGATCAGTTTCGATCGGAGAAAACAACGGCGAAGAAGGTGTACTGAAGTTAAATCAACTTTATTAGTATAATCACTGAGCTTATGTCTTTGAAAAAAACCTGCGATTATTCTCGATTAGATCAGGCAGGCTCTTGAGTAATTGAAATCATAAAAATAATCGATCATTGGAATAAGCTTCAATCTGTTTGTCTACCTTGATGTGCTCTCGATACAAGGAAACGTTGTTCTGAAAATAGTTTACAGTATCACGGTATTAGAATCACTTGAAGCTTGTTTCTTTGCAGGGCTCGACAGCCGAATTGAACCCGGGTTAGCGTTCAGTTGTGCTAAATTGAATATCTTAGCTAGAATTTCACACTTTTGTTTCTACAAAAACGGGTCATAGATCTGGTTTTATCAAATTCCATGACGCCGGATTTGAACCAGGGTGAAGAAACAAGAATCTTACCCGAGCTCAGCTTACGCCCCGTCGGCCATATTCGCTTTTCGGCGGCTGTTTGTCCTCTGATTTCCTTCACGTTTTGACTTCTGAGAACCGATCGACTTTGTAGCAAGAAAGCAAGAAGTCGCTCTACTGCAACCTATTCTTAGAATGTGCTCTGATTCTTAGAAAACGACAGATTTTAAACCAATCATATCGCTTTTAAAAGCCCAATAGCTTGACCGGAAGAGAAAGCTAATTCTTGGAAAGCTCATTTACCATTCATGGAAAGTGGACAATGGGTTGTTTGTCTATTAATGTCATACTTGATCACATTCCAAACACTTTACCCACAACAGTGTTAAATCAATGTCATATTTACTTCACATTCTAACCCTTTTTTGCCCTCCACCATCGCTGTAAGCATTAGTCTTCTGCGCAGACTTTGTTTGTTTCGTCACGCAATGCTGAGGAGGAGTGTTGCGTGACGACACGGAAAACGGCTGCGCTGGAGACTATGTAATGCGGTAACTTTGCGGTAACGTTTTTTAAAATAGTTTTGCGTTTGTTTTTGTTTTTTTTGCCGGAAAATGACAACCTTTTGAGCGAATTAAGCCCGCAATTATACTGCCACAGTTACAGCCGGTCACGCAAGGTAAATGTTTAACAAATAGATTCCGTGCGATTCCGTTTTGCCGTGCGTCTGTACTCTGATAACGCACAGATGACGTCAAAACGTGGTGAGATCAAAGAAGTACGCTACGAGCCGCAGGCAAGTAGCGTGACTGATGTTCTTACCACGTTTTAACGTCCTCTGTGCGTTATCAGAGTACAGACCCACGGCAAAATGGAATCTTTTTGTTTTATACAATAACCAAGACATTTCAACAGATTTCGTGAGCGAACATCGCTTTGCCTGAGCTGAGTGAAAAACTTTCCAGCAAACTTTCAGACTACTACACACACGCAATTGTGATCCTCTAAATAAGTATAATCCAAAAAAATTTCACTAACAATTTTTTCAAAACTAACCTTTATTCCAGTAGGAATTTATGCCCCCAAAATATTACAGCATGTCACTAGTCGCTTCACTGCATGTCAGACTGTGATCGATTACTCGCCCTTGCCGGATTTCTATCGGCGACAAATTTAGGCAGGTATTTTCTTCTTTTCACGTCACCACAAAGTTCTGGTTTTTTTTTAACCTGGTTAATGTCACTCTCAACGGTTTTTGTCCAATTTTTAACCGGACAGTTTTCCTTTCTTGCGAAAACTTTCCTATCTTTGTCCGACACTCGCAAAAACAGTTAGACTGCAAGCAGTCCCTTTCTGGATAGTCGAGAGGTCGCGCGAAATAGCCGAGCGCGAAAAAACTGGAGCAAGCGAGCGGAGGGGAGCTTGGGGAGAGGCGTGAACGGAGGGGAAAGGAAAAGAAAGGGACTGCGCTCTTAGCTGTAACAGATGCGTTCAGGGTAACGCCGCCCACAATTCGTTAAACCCATTAAAAATCCAATTTACTGAATGACAGCTAATAAATAACAACTCAACGTTGTTATTCAATCACCAGAATATAGGAGCGAAGAGGAAGAATCGCCGAGCTTGGGCATTGATCCAAGCTTCTCTGAAAGGCCAAAATCTCTAGAAGTTGTGGTGCATTTAAATTTTTTTTCGAGGCCCAGAGTAAAAGAAATCGACGACACAAACGCCCGAAGTGTAATTAAGAACTTGCCGTACAGGACAACTGGAAAGCTGTTGTTAATATCATGTTTAAGCATCCTGCGGTGAATTCTGCCGACAAAGCTTGTTCCGCGGATGCGAAAATTACATTGTACTAGTTGACACCAATGTCTTTTAATAATTTTGGGATCTTGTCGAAGGCAACTGCTTTTAAACCAAAGTCATTTGACTGCAACTGGTCTTCGATAATACTGCGAAGCGGAACAACAACCACGATCGAAGCCGTGATGGCAAAGTTTTTCGCTATTTAATACAAAGCTTTGATATATAATGGATTTCCCAAAACCAGTGGGAAGAACGGCCATTACATCTTTTCCCGACAAGAGCGCTTCTACTGCTAGCTTCTGTCCCTCTTTGAGAACTAAGCCGCCGACTTGATCGCTTAAATTTACGAAGACATCACTGCTACTCACTTTCACGGCTGAAACCATTTACCTAGTGATCTGAAGTGTTAACATCAAACGTGTGAAGAAGTTAATTACACATCAAACTTGTTTGACAGCAGCTATTGTTTATGGACCAATCGGAATTTTCCGTTGCTGGAGCGACGGGAAATTCGAACGCGTTTGTTACAGTCCCTTCTTTTCCTTCTCTCCCCCAGTCTCTTCTCGTTTATTTCTCCTCGCTCCAGTCTCGCTGCGCTGTGAGCGCACCCTCTCGACTGACCAGAAAGGGACTGCTTGCAGTCTAAAAAACAGTTTGCAAAACTTTGTTGACCAGTCGATAGTCACTCCGAGCGAGCTAGTTCCGAGCTGGACTCTAGACTCTAATCACGTGCGCCGGTCACACCACTCGATGACGTCCGTTCCACCAATCACAACGCGAGTCTTACACTGTTCATTGTATAAACTCAAATAATGCATGACATTTTCAGCAGTTCCCGATTATCTTAAAAATTTTAAAGGACTTAAGCCAAACTAAGTCTATACGTGTTGCTCCAGTGACCGTTTGGATCTACATCTCATCTTTAGACATAATTTACCGTCTTTCATTATATTATTATTGAAAGGAAGTGTCAGTGTTGCGAAGTAAAATCATGAGGTAATCAAATGTCCCGGGAAGGCCAAAACTTTCCAACGAACAATGTTGGAAAATGCCTCGCTAATATCAGGCGGGGGGGGGGGGGGGGGGGAGGGATAGACACTGCTGGAATTGACTGATGCATGAAGTTTCCGAACGTGAGCTTGTATAAAAAAATGCGTTCAGTTGTACGTTTTTGTCAATGTTGGTTAAATATGCTAAGGGCCGCTCCCCATTTGGAACTGTTGTTAATGAAGACTCACTTCTCAGCCGATGATGTTCTCCAAGTACTGTTGCTAAAATGCCATGAAAAAACATGATTTGAAAATTTCAAGATGAAAGAGCCTTTCGCTGTTGGAAGAGAAGAGCTCATCGAGATTTTTTACGGGTATTTGTCCCTCAAAGGTCACAGTTTTCTCTCTGAATACTGTCCCCGACCAAATATCCAGCACTTGAAGAGAAAACAGCAAATAAAAATTTGCCGCTTGAAAGGATGGTATGCAATCCAGAATGGCGTTGCTAAGTGGTATCCAAGCACGTGATCAAGTTACGTATAACGCATGTTTGCTCCTTGCTAGAGAAAAATCTACTGTACACCGCAAAACGTTAAAAAAGCTATAATGACACGACCATAATTAATATTTATTGATTTGTTAAATACGTGTGTCATGTCTTCTTAAAATAATGGGACTCATATTGGTTAATTTTCTCATCTTTTTTTGTCGGATCAAAAGTTGAAGGAACAGACATTATGTTATAGTTAACATATGCTGTAAAAATACTCAGTGCCGCTGAACAGTAAGGTCAGTTGATTCTTGAAGAGTTAACTTTTTAAGGAAAATAATCGAAACTTCGAACAGGCTCAGTTGATCTCAACAGCAGATTTTCGACACGAAACCGCCGAACAATGGCAAGAACCGCAGGCTCATATGATTTCTCGAAGATTTAATTCCAAGACTAGTGTTCAATGATCTTCACTATCAAGCCACATCATTTTATCATGTACTAGTTGTCTTTTTCTTCCTTATAAGAACCGTGGTATGACTGTAAACGGTAAGATGGGGTGGGTGGCTTCTAAGTCAAGAGCTGTCATCAGGCATTCGCTTGCAGCCTCGTGCTCTTCTTGCGCTTCTAACACCACGCCCAGCAAATGCCTAAAATAAATCATACGAGACAGTTCAAAATTTCACTATGCTTTGAAATTTTTGTCACCATATTCAAATGAAAGAAGGATAAGTCCACCTAAAATTAGTTAAAGTGCTACTGTGATCAAAACTTTACCTTTCCTTTTATCTTCAGCATTCAAAAGTGTAGGAGGAAAGTATTACCTCGTGTATCACGAGGAGACAGGAATATTGTTACTCCCCACTGGATGAAATCGTTGAAAATGATTTTATCGAGAGGACTTCAATTGCAAACATTTTTCTCATGTTAAAAAGAAAAAAAAAAAAGAAAGACAACAACAAAACCAAAACAAGTAAAAGCGCTTACCAAGCTTCAAAAGCTGTTGGATCGATGTTTATCGCTTCACGGAGAACTTTTTCGGCCATCACAAGATTCCCAGTTTTATGATACAAAGAACCCTGTAAAGAAGAAAATAGTAAACAACTATAATGACGGATGAATGAAGCATGGCGGAAAGCTCCCTCAAACGTGGACACTGCTTCCAAAACATTTAACGATTTTAAAGTTTCGCAAAATGTCGACCTGATATCTGGTGAACACATTACATTTGCTAGAAGCAAGCAAGAAGACAAGCAAACAAACAAACACAAAAAACAAGCCAAATAAAAAAAAACAAAAAAACAAAAAAGCTAACTAAAACGAAGATCTGAATTTTTAAGAAGCAACCTTCTTCAAAAAATGCTAGGGAAACTGAAGAAAATTGAAAACCACCAACGTTTTGGACATTCAACGTGTACGTTGGATGAGGCAAGATGCACTTGACAATGTAGTAAAGTAAAACTTTCAATTTAAGTGGAACAGTAATCAAAATTTACACCAAAACAACTAGATTATTCCCTCTTGCCTTCCGTGTGATATTTGATTCGGACTGGACCATCATCAACTATCACACGAAAAAAATATTGAATTCATAATCTAATCGTTGAATAGACAATGAAGGTTGAACCAATCACCTTCGCATATCGCAGCAGCTCGGGGTTAATGTCTACTAATTACTGTGAAATACTGCTTACCAAGTGTTGAATGCTGGACACATGACCAGGGTTTATGGCGATCGCGTTATCAAAGCAATTCTTGGCGTCAGTGTAGCTTTCACGGATCTCAAAGATACGACCACGCTACAAAAAGCAGTGACCAACAAATATCTTAGCAACCAAGTTTTATTTATACCCAACAGTATGAAAACATGTTTGCCAGCTGTTGATACTACATTTACACTAGTCTCATGCGCAACTGTTCGTTGTGTCGTCACGCAACGCTCCTCCGTAGGAGGACCATTGCATGACAACACAAAATCGGCTGCGTAGGAGACTAAAGACAGACTTAAAAGCATGCTCTTTTTCCCGCGAAAACTGACGTCATTGTCAATTTTGTGATACGTGATTGGCTTGTTCGTTAGACCGCAAACACAAAGGAAAAGGAATGTGGTTCGGTTTACAGCAGCCGTTTGTGGGGAGGAGCGTTGCGTGACGACAACGAACGGCTGCGTAGGTGACTACATTCACACTCGCAAACTTGTATTTGCCAACACGAGATTGGGGACGAGTTTGCAGTGCGAAGGCGCCTTAAATCTTAAAGCCCTGATTTCAAAATGCGCTTTCTCTCCACTGTTCTTTTTATATTTCTTATGGAATTAGTTGGGAGAATGTTTTCAAACATCAAGGTATTTTATTCGTCTTTGGCGATCTTTTCCGTTGTTCTCTTTTTCCGTTTTTTTCTCTAACCCTAACCCTAACATCTTAATTGGGCAACAATTGTTACTCAAAAAGAGAGAATTACTCTATCCAGTGGAAAAATCACTAAACAGCACATAAAATACAAAAATTGGACCACAATTTTCCCACTACAGTAATAACTGGCTTTTCGACGATTTATTTTGCTTCCATTGAGTGTTTCAAACAGCGAAGTCTCCTGTATTTGGAATTTACAAGGCCTCACGAAAAACCGAGTTTTCTTGCTTAGTTTTGCAAGTTTATTCTTTGTGTTTTTTTGAAAATGATTTTGTTGTAATTTCAAACCTGGAAGAGAACATGCGGGGACAATGGAAAAATCAGGTGCGCCTCCTGTACACATGCGTTTGCCTCAGCGTCCTTCTCCATGGAGATGAAAACGTCAGCTGCCACAGAACACAAACGAAGTTAAATGGTTGTTACTAGAATGGATACTCGTTGTGATGTTTACCTAACAAAAATCTTATTTCAAACTTTATAGTAAAAGAAGTCACATCAAAATAGTGTACGCCTCGAACCCGGGTCATTTGCTTCATATAGTAATGGAAATATTTAACTTATTTCAGAGAATTAGCCAGGCCTAAATAGTGTATACCAGTGCCAATCCTCCAAAACAGATGTTCCCTGCCTAAATGGAGCTCTATTCTCTCAGTTCTCTGCCTAACAAATGGGCTTCTGTTCTCGTCACGTCGGGGCTATCACGATTAAGAATTCACTACATTGTGTAAACACCATAAGGTGTCCAGCTTTGTTTTGGAGTATCCATTCTAGGAACAACCCACGGTAAATACTTCATGATGGCTAACTTGATAAACAATCATAAGCAATCGTAATTTTCGAGAACGACTGGCCCTAGTCAAAAACAGCAATTACATTCACCAGTGCTACGCTGCCAAAAAAAATCCGCAAAATGGGTGTGCATCTTTTCGTTTTCCTGAATGACAAACACAGGCAAGATCTCAGATCGAAATGCACTCCATTCCACACCCCCTCAGTCAATGTTGCTTGATGATCCGACAAATTTGTGCACCAGGGCCCGATTGTTCGAAAGCCGATTTACGTTAATCCACGATTAAAAGTTAACCGAGGCTTTCTGTTCGCTTGTTAAAATTGGTTTTAAACTCTAATGTTGAGCTAGTGGTAAAGAAAGTCAACGTCAAAACTGAGGGACAAAAAAATTTATTGTTGTGTAATTAAACCCGAACCAAAGTTCTTGTTAATCCAGGATTACCTTCATCGGGCTTTGAACAACTGGGCCCAGGATTGTTTTTGGCGACAATAAACATCGATAGCTAGTATGACCGAAACTCGAACCAAACCGTACCAATTGCGATAATATTATATTATAGCATTAAGGCACTTAAAAGTTTGCATGTATGCAAAATGTAGGGGGAGAGGGGATTCTCGATGGCAGAATTTTCGCAGTCAAATTTATGCGGCTAAACAAGAGCCTCAACGATTTTGTCCAAGACTGTAATCTCTGGGGACGGCGGGTAATGTTTGAGAGCCTCCTTGAAGTCTCCTTACCAATTGCGAGCCAAAGCTTGGCTTATAGCGCTATCACCGCGGGGACACTCAGTTTAACGGAAGTTGACGTCGCTTCGTCTGAAAGAGCTTTCTCAAAAGCTGCAAGGCGCACTGAAGCTGCGATTGAACTGGCTCCATCCGCTGTAAAAATAAACCAAATAAGAAATATTTAAAATCAGTAAAATTAATACTAGATTCCCGACTGCCGAATATAACAATTTTGGGCCGTTTTCTGAGTTTTGTTAAGGTGTCAAAATTCCTTTACTTTTCCTCTAACCAGTCAGATTCAAGACGCTGTTTGTCTCAGCCAATCAGCAGAAAAACCTCTCACGCTTTTTCTTGCTCGTGGTACCAGTTGCATTTACAGCGACTGAGCACGTCTGTAAAACATTTAAAAATGATTTTCATATACCCACCAGTGACTTTCCCCTCCTGATCTGTATGTTAGCTAGTTGCCATATGGCATTCAGATTGCTTGAAGTGCTCGCAAAGTAATATAACTGGGGCGGGAGGGGGGTACTTCTCGGAATTTTTGGGGTCAAAAAACCCTAACCCTGTTTCAGACCACACTATTCATTTTCAGACGTGGTTTCTAAAGTCCATACCTGTTTTTAGACTTCCAGGCCAAACTGGTTAAAAGTTGTACCCTACTTCATACCAAAACAGCTAAAAAAAAAACAAAAAAAAAAACCCATTTGTTCAATTAAAATTATATTTGTGTGTGAAGTTTAATGCTCGGTGCCACAAGCACCTTTTGCTGTCAACTCTGCCGAGGGTAAATAAAGGTAATTAGTATATACCACACAAGTGAATGGTGCTTTTCATGCGTGCTGATTGGCTAGCTCGGAGGTGGTTAGGTGATTCACCTCTGAGCAGCCAAAGAGAAACAAGATTGGCTTCCTGTTTCGCCATGGTCACTTAACAGGAAAATATTTCGATAAACGAGGGGGCTGTTACAAAAAGAAATTATACAAAAATGGCAACAAAGTTTGGTTTGACGGCATTAAGTGGTAAATTAATTAATCTTTCCAACCTCATTTTCTAAGGCAAGAAAGTTACCATAAACTGTCAAGCACTATAAAAGTAAAAGATGAAACATGTTTTGCAGCATTGTTTCAAGACAAGGGAAAGCACTAACTGAAGGAATGACACCCACTTATCCGCAGAAAAGCGAGACAGTAATTTTTGTAATAAGAAATCGTTTTCCACAAATGAGCATCGCACAACAAGATCTTTAACCAGGTTAATTACTACCACATGTCGGTTATTTTGAGTCGTCAGAAATAATAAGATAATTTTTTGGTCCGCTAGTTATTAAGCTTGTGTGGCATATAATAAAACAATAACAATTATTATTCACCTCAGCGTCGGTGAAAGCGGTGGATATTTACCTCCAAACTGGTGAATAATTAAACAATTGTTGTTAATTATTATATTCTTAGGTGAATAGTTTTCGCTCAAAGTTGCAACACTGCAGGTCATTGCTAGACAAGATCCCTGGACTGGAAATGAGCTGTGAAGAGCAGAAGGAATTGCTCAGTAAATGCCAAGCCAAGTATAAAGAAAAATGGTGAGTCCTAAACATCATGTAATATATCAAAAACAAGGAAGAGTGTTTCATCCGATTTCCCAACACTGGGAAGTGGTTTTAAAGTGGATCTGCACAAGTCCCATGCGACATTCATAAACAGAAAGTATCCAATATAAATCAACCTTTATTGTGCGTACATTTTTTCTCTGGTTTCAGTGAGCTACTAAACAATTACAGTGTTTGCAGAGGCTTTTGTGAAGGAGACAAAATCCTAAGAAACACGTGACAAGGTGTCAACAGGCAGCTCTGTTCTGCCCGGCAAAGCCTATACCTTTCGGTGGAAACCAAGGCTGATTAGGATTAACTGTGCCCAGTTAACTTATATTTGAGTGACTCAACTACCTTTGGCGCAAAGTTTTTACACCAAAAGGAAATCAGTGAATGCATTCGGAACCGAAGATGGATTGGAACGGTGAAGGTATCATAAACTCAAGGAAAAGAATTGCCTCATCAAGATTGGCTGACTACAGGCGGAGGGTGTAAACTGCAGGTATCAGGTTGCAGGTTGCGGGTTGCGGGTCGCAGGTTGCAGGTTGCGGGTTTCGGGTTGCAGGTTAAAAATTAAAATATAGAAAAAAATAAAAAAATATGAAAATATAAAACTTGCATAAATACACTCGCATAATAAAATGTTTTACTCCAGTCTATTTGAATGAATCTGTTAGATAAATACGTCATTTGAAAGCTGGATAAGTGAAATGATTTGGAAGACTCGATGAGATAAATGTCGAAAATATTGCCGTGTTTCATTGTTTATTTAGGTGCAGTCTCCTTGTTTTGCTATTTCGGTGTTGAAAAGGAAAAAAGTATGCTAAATATCTGGTCAAATGATTTGCGGATTGATCCTTTGAAACCCCTGGAGATGCCACCGACAGACAATTACAAAAGCCAAAGGTCGACTGACTCTCGCGCTAAAATTACATTGATTGATATTTTATTTACCTTTCCTTTCCTGAAAAGGAATGCCGTCTCGATTTATATTCTCACTTCCAGGGTTGGATGGAAAATATGGAGTATGGAATATGCGGAGTGCATGTGGAAAATGCGGAGTATGGAAATGATTAACTTTGACAGCCAGAACTCTGCAGCCAGAACTCTCATTCATTGACTTGCGACAGCAGATGTATCAGATTGGTTGTCATGCCTGCAGCCAAAAACATAGTTGTCTTTATTTTGGGATCTAAAGGCTTGAAGTCAGTGAATAAGCTAATGCTTTTTGCCTAGTAACAACTGAACCATCTCAAGCAAAGCATGAATGAATTTTCGTCGCGAGTTAAGGTCAACCAAAAGTCAAGTTTCTTATGTTTAGTGGAAGTCATAAACTAATATTGTGGAATGCAAACCTTTGGATCACAAAATAAAATAGAGAACCACATTTCTGAGGTATCTAATTTCTGTGTCTGTGTGGAGACATGGTGGTGTAGTGGTTAGCGTGTTGGACTTTCAATAAACGGTCTGAAGATTTGAAGGTCGTTGGTTCGATGCTAGGTTGGTCTCTGCATTGCAGTGTTGTTTCCTTATACAAGAAACTTTGCTCCACGTTGTCCCTCTTCACCCAGGTGTATAAATGGGTACTGGCGACATACTGCTGGAGGTAACCCTGCGATGGACTAGCATCCCATCCAGGGGGGAGTAGCAATACTCCTAGTTGCTTTATGCTACAGAAACCGGACTAAGCTCCGGCCGTGGCAGCGACTTAGGCTCATGGTGTGACTTTACCCTACCTTGCCTTTACCTAATTTCTGGCGGGGGGCACCTATATAAAAGTGACGGGGGTGATCGTTGAAAATTTAGAAGAGTTAAGAACCCCTAATAGGTGCCAGAATTCTGTTTTGTGGGCGTGGTCAAACAATTTTTTTTACACAAAGAAGTACCAACTCTAAAACGATGAACTAAGTGACAGTTGACTGACATTTACTTCCTCGCATGATTTTCAGTTTAATATCCTAAAGGGTACCACCATACCTCTGACGGAAATCATTTTAGATTTTAGCACCGTAAGGTAACTAAGGGGTACCAAACCACAAATTTTAGTCCCTAAAGGGTACGATGATCACCACCGTGTCACTGTTATATGGGAGCACCCCCACCTCTCTCCCCTAGATCTAGTCTGTATACCAGATCAGAGTTTATTTGAAGAGGTTAGACTTTGACTAAGGCCAAATCATAATTTATACCCTTTTTCCAGCAAGTTCTTCAATTATTTTTAAATGTAAGTGTTCGCAGATTTTAGATTTGCACCGTAAAACAAGTGCACTCTTAGCTACTTTGGAGGTTTTGTATCTGGTGGTGATAGGTACAAACATGCATGGAAAGTTTTCAAAAGAAAACGACAGGCGTGTACATTAAACTTGACTTACCTTAACTCAACTTAACTTAACTTTGTGTATGTGGCTTTGGTTTTGAACCTTGATTACATCACAGGAGAACAAACAAACAGCTTACTAATTTTATTATGACCATAATTTCACGCTTGTAACGCAAATAGTAATGTATGTTTCTCTATAGTAACCTTTCCTGTAGTAACATCTTCTGATCCTAATCAAACAAGTGTAAACTAAACGGCACCGATTCTTAGAAAAGGGAAAAATTATATCAAATTTCAACTGAACAAAACACTTTGATCATTGATTTTTGTGTATTTACCTCCCAAAAAGGTAAAAAAAACCTTTCTTCTCAGTGAACAATAATCCTTTTTTCTTAGTTTTTAAAGCTATTATAATAAAGAATTAAACTACAAGTAACTATCGTGTGGTTTTCTAACAACGTCCGCACGAACAAAGAGAAAAATAAAGTGGCAAACAGATACTCTGCGCTTGGTATTAAGTTTTACATCTTATCATCTCAAAGGACATCCAAGTCTTCTTCATTGAAGCAATCTTCAAGGTATTCTAAGGTCTATGGCTTCTTGCCTTGGAAAAACTGTACTTAACACTGTTGAATATTTAAAAAATGTGTTGTATATAAGCTTAAACTTAATCATAAAATAACAATCAGCGTGGAGCTTGTTGTTTGACAGGGTCGCCTCGTTCCCTGGCCTCAACTCGCTTATCCAGCAAACCACCTTTCTGCTGTAGGATCAACAATTGATATGACGTTGTGCCTAGGGCGTTAATTACAGGTTTACAAAGTGAACCGCTTTTAAGGGGCGTTAACTAAAAAATCAGTGACTGACTGAGCGAAAGGCAATCAATGGTAGTGTTTGCCAAATCAAATTCAGTCGCTCTTAGTGGCCCAACGTTACTACACAGAAGAAACACTAATGTTGTATTCTAAACTGATACTAATTCAACATCTGAGACACATTGCGGATTGTTTTCCTTTCTACGTTGTGCTACTGACTAAAAATTCACATCCATCACTCAGCTCCATCCTTTTACTTAGGTATTTTTACAAATGATGGACTTTCAGCAACATTATGTCCCTAACGTTGGGTTTGCTAACATCCGTGTTTTTCCCAAAACATGGGAAGTTCCTCTACAATACTACCTTACTATAAAATGCAAAAAATAATCTCTATTATGTTACATGTAAGTGACGAACAAGTCACACAAGCCACGATTAATTTCGTTTTTCCCCTAACGGAAAAAGAATAAACGTTAAAAACTATTCCAAAATTCCCAAACGATCTGTAGTTTGCTTCGCATTGCAGTCTTTGGCCAATTGTGCCCAATATGTGTGGCCTGTCATTTGGTTTCATTGTGCTAAATAATGAGCTACAAATCTCGAACGCGATTCACGTTGTAGGAATTTAAGTTTTATTTAAGATGTGCAGCAACAGGATTTCTCACTGAGATGGTAACCAACCCTAGGGATAAGGGGATGTCAGTTACAGTCCTAAGCACAGTTCAAGTCTGGTCAACAAGTCAGTGGCTTTTTTGAACGCCTCTTGGGCTTGCTGGGAGTCTTGGAACACCTCCTTTGGGGTTCTTGCTGGCACGTGTTTGTTAGGATAACGGGTGGTATCGTAGTAGCTGGCCAATGGTGCCACCAGGGATGTCACAGCTGGGCCTCCTGGCAGCAAAGAGAGATCATACGCCAACTTCACCAAGTCGTGACTACACAGCTGGCTGTCGGCGACTCCCGAGAGTGCATAAAGTGCTGCTTTGAGAGCCTTCTCTGCGACTTGATGACACTGGAAGCACACGAGGTAGAACGGCGGATCTCGGACAGTCAAAAGAAGTTTAACGGAACGAAGATCCTCTTTACTTTGATCCATCCAAATCCTTGACAAACGTTTGTTGGGCCCCGCGTAACGTCTGCTGGATGATGACGCAAAACCAGTGAATCTCGGGTTGTGGCGACGGAAATTCTCGTAGCTTGAGCGCTGTCGTCGAGCTCTTTCATGCCAACGTCTAAAGAAGTCGTAATCCGGCTGTTCCCTCGCGGAGTCAGGTTCATGGTGTTCTGATCCACCTTTGGATAACCTATCCCATTCGTTTTGGATGAACTTCATGACTTCGTTTGCAATGTGTTGCATGTCCATGTTCTTGTCTGGGTGCCAACGGAGATAGAGGCGTTTGAGCGCCTTTTTTCTTTTGTCCTCGGGAAGTTTCCAGATTTCAGCCAAAGCTTTACGCACCTCTTCTATAGCGTCTTCCAACTTCCTAGGCTTGGGAGGTTCGGTAGCTGCTGCAGATGATGTTGACGGCCCTTCTTTAGTTTGACCACTTTGTCCAGGGTCTCCTGTGTATGGCACAAGCTCCATTGACTCTGAAACAGGCTCGTCTTCCATTGAATTTTCCTCCTCGAGATTTTGTTGCGGTCTCCTGATCTTGTAGAGGTCTAAGACATCCACTTCTTTATTCTCGCCGCCAATATCTATCATGTATCTGCTGAGAAGGTCGTTTTCTCCTTTTTGCTTCCTCTCTTGACTGTCCTTTTTTTGTTTGCTGGGCTGTGATGTTTCCACTCGATGCAGAATCTTTGCATAGATGTACTTGGGTTCTTCGTCAGTAGAGTCTTCTCTTTCAAAGGCAACAAACTCTCCTTGCCGAAAATAGAAATCTCCGTACTGCACAAGGAGGTAGTGGAGCTGTTCGGGAAATTCTGAGCCAAGTTCGGGCTCCAGGCACTGTGCTTCACCTTCTTCGTGGTCTTCCGTCACTCCAGCGTTGTCAAGTACGGAAGAAATGTCATCAGGGGATTCGCATTGTAGAATTCCTGCCAGATGTAACCAGCTTTCTTTGCTGATGTGACATCCCGTCAGATAGTTTATTTCTCTACAGATATCAAAGCATGCTTTACTGGACTCTACACCGTGTTGAATGTATATGTGCTTTGTATCATTTTCTTGCCCTACAAAACAACCTGAGTACTTTGGTCGTCGGCTTTTTGGAATAGGTGTATCTGTTCTTTTGTCCATTAACTCTGTGGACAACTCTTCCATGCAACTGATGCGTAGGCCCTTTTGGAAGCTACGAACGTTGTTGCGGACGTCTTCTGTAAGTTTGGCTTTTTCATATTGAGACTTCAGGATTCTCAAAATTCCGTTGACAAGTTGCTGAGAATACAGTATGTGACGCAGGCGATCTGTAGCCTGGCATTTCTGCTCTACATCGGCTCGGCATCTCTTCTCTCTACATTCAGGATGAAGTTCTTCTCTTACCAGTGTTCCCAAGGATTGGGTCCTCAAGTGGCCTGGCAAAAGCTCGACAATTTGCGGTGGTTGTGCAAACGATAAATCATATTTTATCAGTTCATCTAGGAACTCAAACATGGAATCTGACAACCGATACTTGTATTGAGGACAGTCAAAAAGCACCAAGTCTGTTGAACGTCTAAGAGCCTGGTCACTGTTTGGAAGGTACAGTTTGTCAATCTTAGCCAAGGGATTTTCGTACTGTTTATCTCCATGTCGTCCTTTTAAAGCGAACAAACTAGAAAACAGTCCAAAAACAGCTTGTTTTGCGGCCCTCATCTCATTGGCGTGCATCTTCTCGTCTCCGCATGACTCTCTAAGATTACTCAAAAGTTTGGCAAACTGCACAGGTGTTGCTTTCTCCATGGCTCCAAGTCGTTTGAACAAGTGCTCAAAAGTCCCGTATTCTCGAGGGACTCTGTACAGATAAGGCGGCAACTCTTCATCGAGTTCATAAGCTAACTGGTCACAACGGACGAACACACGCCCATCCTCGACAAGAATGCAAGGAATGGAAGAAAGGCGTTGCGTCAATGTATCACATATCTTTGAACACGACTCAGAATGATCACTACTCGTGCAGCCACTAGCTTGTGTGAGAAACGTGTAGACTTCAATCATTATTTGACTCAGCAATCGGCGTCTTG
The DNA here is from genome assembly GCF_977016875.1 of Pavona decussata. NCBI lineage: Eukaryota > Metazoa > Cnidaria > Anthozoa > Scleractinia > Agariciidae > Pavona > Pavona decussata. The sequence goes on from NW_028145964.1 coordinate 136,932, forward strand.
GCTTTGGTATCTCTCGATCTGCACGCTTGGAGACCTGCTTCGAAAGATTTATTACGTTGTCAATGACCTGATTCAAGGAGGGCTTCTGGAGAACCTGCAACTTTGCTAACTTTGAAGACTTTGGATCTGGAACAGCCCAGGAAGGCAGAAGAGACGCAGTTGTCCATACTAGCCTCTCTTGAGTGTCTGGGACTGAATCCTTAAATTGCGTAAATGGAGGAAGTTGCTCCTGACTTCCACTCTCAACCAAATGCTGTTTGTGAAGGTGAACTAGCTCATCACTTGCTGTTTGCGAAGCCACAAACTTGACTGTAGAGAGGCTACACAGATAGTTTTCATCGTGCAGCGGTTTTTCTTTCAGAAGGTGTGTAACAAGCACGTTGGATTTCTTTTCCAAATCAAGACGACTTGCCTTGTTCGCGTGCGTTGCTTGTGTGGCCACCTCGTTAGCAAAAGTTTTGAACTCATCTTTGCTGACTTCTTGTTTCAGCCCAATTTCACGAAGAAGATTCAACCAGCCAGACTTTTCGTCAAAAGGAAGTGGTGGCTTTAACTCTGGGGGTAGCATCACTGCAAAAACTTTCACGCCTGGATCATAAAAATGCGAAGCCGTGTGCGGTGTTTCGGAGGCATCTGGAATGAATGCCAGACGTCTCAGTGCATTAATTATCCTGGGACGTTGACTCTCAATGCTAACTCCCAGCAGGGATCGTCTAACGTACTCAAGATGAAGCATTCGCGTTGATTGCTTGAGGATTGGAAACTTTGGAAAAATGAAGTTGACGTAACAGTCCGTGTGGCTTTTATCCCCGGCACCTAAAAGCTCTCTGTACAGACGGTCCAACTTGGGTTCAGGTGCCAAGAACACGCAGTTGTTTCCGTCCATCCAGACGTCCGATTCGTCCGTTGGTAGACCTGTTGGGACGACATAAATTGATGGAACATTCTCAAGGGGGACAAAGGTTCCACGAAACGTTTTGAAGAATGGCAGTCGTTTTACAGTTGAAAAAGACACAACGTCCCGTTTCAAAGAATTAGCATCTTCTTGAAGGAACTGTAGAATCAAGATCATTTCATCTTTATAAAGGCTACCAGAGATGTCTGTTTCTTTCATCAGGTGTTCCAACACTTTCACTATGTCTTGTGTGGAGTTGGGCTGCGACAGACATGATTTGAGAATGACAGATACATTCCATCTACCATCATTGCTAATGAGCTTGCCATCAACCTCGTGGCATTTGAGTTTTCGTAACAGCTTGACAACGTTTCTTTGGCCGGACGACCATGCGTCTGAGGTGGTCAAGTCAAGGATTGCCTTTCCTTTGGAAATTGGAGCTAGCATTCCTGATTGAGTAGGTAGGATTGGCCATCTATTCAACGGCTCAAGAGAAAACGTCTCCGAGTCTTTATCGTGGATTTTGACCATAAACTCCCACAGTAGCTGTAACCACTTCTTCGAAGGGCCTTCATTCACATCCCATGGGATGAGGTTGCTTGTTGCACACCAACTGGCGTTTTCAGTACTTCGTAAGAGTGATGCGAGAGCAGGGATGTCAAATTTTTTGAGCACCCGTTGATTCGTGGCAAAGACTTCTTTCTCAATGTCAAGTAAAGACATAGCAAGTGTGTGGTGGATAAATAGAGAACCTTTTTTTGGAACCAAGTCAGCAAAACGGCTCAGGAACACTGGGTTCTCTTCCTGAAAACGCCTGAGTACCCCATCTTCAGTCAGTAGCAAAGGCAATCCAAACATGTCTGATGCAAACTTGGCAGCCTTCATGCAGTAACTCAGAATACAAAGTACTCCCACCACTGAGTTAAGTGCTGTTTCTTTAACAGGAGAAGGTAGTTTACCGATGTTAGTCCGATCTGTTTTGAGAAACTGAAGCATTACCTCAGGGGTAATTTGCCTTACACTTGTGCCCGCCTTCTTGAAGTCTTGAAAAAGTTGATGGGACGAATACAGGAGCTTAAAGCCAATTTGCAGGAACATGTTACAGCGTTTTACATCAATGTCGGCTGTCATTGGCATGGTGTTGAAAAATCCTTGTGAGGGAGTTATCCAAAAACACCGAGTCACTTTTTCCCGGCCAATTTCGCCTGAAGTTTGACTTGCAGCCTGGCTGTTTTCCAGAGCTTCATAGAACGACTTCTTTACCATCGGTAGTAACTTCTCATCTTGGTTACAAATCTTCCGAAATACTGACTCAGCCAAAATGGTCCACTGGTGATTTATTGATTCGAAATGAGGGAAGAGGTCGTGATACCATCGCATTCCTTCATGGCAGGAGTACCCTCTGGAGAAGCAACCTACAGTATCATTTTTCAATCCAGGCAAGAAATCTCGTGCAACCAACATCAGTGAGACGTACGCTTGAGCTAACACTGTCGTCTTCATGAATTGATTCCACGTACTCCCAAATCCTTTATCATTCTCGTCGCGCCACAAGTTTCGTCGTGCAGAATCGAGGTAGAAATGACCATTGACATGGACAGGAAGACCTGTATTTACAGGTAATGGCAAAAAACAAAAAGCCCTATGTTTAGGCACTTTCCTGGCTCTGTAACTGGTTGATGGAAACTTGAACTGCTCTGACACCTTTGCTGCTATGCCACCGCGAGGTAACAAACCGTAATGTTGACCATCTGGAATTTCCTCCTCTTTATCGCTGGGCTTTAAACCAACGCACTGATGAATGAGCCATTTCTCTTCTCGAATGGTGTCTTGAACTAGTAGCGGGTATGTAATTCCGAACCAATCAATTTCATTTGTGCCCACTGCCTTGGAGTTTTTGATGTGATCTGAAAGTTGCTCCCGCTGTAAAGCATGTTCATCTGTTAGCTCTGCAGAAACAGAGTATATTGCTTTCACTTCACCGTCTTCAATTTGAGAGAGTGAGATTTTTTTTAAATGGTTTAGAAACAGGAGGATTTCTTTCGCCTCATCGGTGAACATGTTCATGAAAGATGCCATTTGTTGGTGGGAGACTTGCTCTTCTGATATTAATGATTCCATGGACATTTTCGGGCCTCTAAGAGGGAACCGGAACATTGTTGCAGATGTTAAATCGAAATGTTCCTCAAGATAACAAGGAAATATGTCGCTGTAGTCGGATCGCTCTTCTTCTCTTATTGGTTCAATAAGACGCCCAGGACTTCCTTTTGTCGCACCGGGAGCATAACGACAGTGAGGATCAAGGATACAAAGCGTGTCTCCATTGGAGATAAAGCTTGGACAATCGGTGAGGTGGTATACTGCGTTAAAACCAATCCCATACTGACCTGTTTTCGTTGGATCTTCCGCTTTGCTTCCAATTCCTAGCCTCTGTATGCCTTCCAAATCCTTTTCTGAGAATGGCCTGTTGTTGTATACGCACAATGCAGGACCTTGTAGTTCCTTCCAGTTGCTGCTTAAAAGTCGCTCTGTGGGATGGTTGCGAGGGTCATAAATAAAGTGTATCTCACTCGCACCTGCATCGTCGGCGTTTTGGACAAGCTCCTTGAGGATCCCAACGTCGCAAGGATATGCTTTCAAAATGCCCTTCAAACGATCAGTAAGCTCCTCTCGCTGGCCAAATTCTTTTCCAATTGGACGTGATATTCTAGCCAATTTCTTCGCACGAATGTCGACCGCTCCCATCCTGTATGCAAGACTGATGGGCAAGTGCTTGTGAACATAAGCGGTATCACCTAGTGAAGTCACCCATGGTGCATCATTAATGGCCAACTCTTTAGCTGGACGAAGAACCTGGTTATGGTCCGGTAAAGGAATCATACCATTCTCCTTTTGCAGGACACCTTCTGGAACCTCTAACAGTTCTTCTATTAAAGATCGGGCAACTTTGAACTCCGAAGCAGATAAAGGATTCTTGTGCTTCTCTCTGCTGAGATTGTACAAAGCAGAGACGATGTCTTTTGTGTCGAAACGTTCTCGTACTCCTGTGGCCTGGAAAAGGCGATGGTATTTGTCGGCGAGACTCTTTGGTACTTCGTAAAGGTACGGTTGAGCAGTTCCTTTCCACGTAAAAGCAAGCTGAGTTGATGACACAAATTTTTCTTGGATTAATACCCAGGATCTGTGGCCTAACTCTTCTATAATGGTCTCACAACCATGTTTTAAGAAAAGCTCTTGAAGATAGCTATATACTTTTTCGGTCACTTCTTTTAAACGTTGAGCTTCAACTGGGTAGTACGGTGTAGTTTGAATTGCCTGGTCCAACTGAGCAAGGGCGTCTTGGTCTGTTGGCTTTCGAACGTTAAACCCAAAAAGATTACGTGTTTCTTCGCTAAGTTTTCCACAGCCCAGGCTCTTACTTTCATCAAGGATTGGCCTGGATGAACCTGCGACAAACTTATACTCTTCCCCGAACATTTCCTCTGCCGACAGCATACTGATACCATTGTTGCAAACGTTGGACCCTTTCCATGGCATAGTGTAATTTGCAGGTTTCTTTAGGACCGGAAACATGCCAATTCTCCTAAACTCTACCTTTTTTGCTTCTGAGGGGGCCTCAAGTTTGACGAGATAGTCATTCATATACCTGACAAGACACTGAACTCTTTTTCGAGCATCTTCTGGAGCGTTTCGTCTGTAGATCATTGGCACGGTGTTAGCTCTCTCCAACAGAGTGTCCCAATCAAGGATGTCTGATAACATGCCCAGATATTGCAGCAGTAGGAGGCGCTCTTTGGTACGGTAGCACGTTCCAACCGGGAATCGCTGGTCGTCAGGTGTGAATAGGCTCGCTGCTGCGCCATTGGGATTTATAAGTTCTTTCGGAGATGCTAAATCGTCAGATCCTGGTCCACAAGGGATACAACGATTGTTTGAAAGCAAGGACTTGTAGAGATCAGATTGATGACTTGAATGTCCTCTCAGGCACTCGTCGATCAAATAACAGACAATGGCATCTCGTAAATTACCAGGAATCTTGACGATGTTTGGAAAAAAAATCTCGCTTAGAAACTTCTCTTGCGTCATTGTTCGCGCTTTGATGATCTGCATGCATCCAGCCTGTTCGAATCCTTTCTTTGCAAACTTAGGCAGTTGCACCACTTTGTAATCAAGCAGTTCCAGGACGGTGTCGCTCATAGGAAGCTTTTGCAATGTTGCATCTTGAAATATGCACTTGGTAACAGGAAGCCAATCTTCCCCCACATGCACCAATGGAAGATCTAAGCTGGCAATTCTTTGATAAACACTATTGATGAGTGTTGTCCAGGCGGATGATTCTAGTGTCTCCGGATTTGGCCAAAGCGAGAAACTTCCGTACGACGGAATCTTTCCTTTCTTTTGCATGAGCATCATGTCTTCTAGAAGCTGAATGTAAGACTGAGATAACGCGTCGTCCATGAGGCTTCTGTTCCATCGGACTTCTAATGGCTGGAAACCCCCACGTTCAGCTGTGGTACTTTCCCAGATTCCTCGGCGATTTGACGTGACTGCAAAATACCCGTTCACATGCACCGGTAACCCAGTTGGAATAGACAGGGGCAGGAAACAAAATAACTCGCCATGAACAGGCCCTGGGTTTAACAAGCCTTCTTCATTGCTGCTGGAGGAAATTCTTCCTGCTATTCCAGAGGCAGACAAGAGACCCTGTTTCTTGCCTTCTTCGCTCGTTGCAAGCTGAAAGGAATCGCCAGTTCCTAGACAGGACGCAATGAGCCAGGAGCAGCTTGCCTGACTCCCACTGTTCATCTTCGAGGAAATGGTTACAAACTCTGACCTTTTCGGGGGACTGGCTTTGTTTGGGATACTGCGTTGTTCAGTTGCTTGCCTTGTCCAAGTCGCACACGATTCGAGAAATGTAGGTTCTTTCCCTGATTTCGTTCCTGGTAGAAAAACGTTCACTGCTTCTCTTCTGACCTCAAAAAGCACTCTAGGCGTTCCTGGATCTACGGAGTTCTTGTCCAACTCTAGGAATGCCACCCTTGTAACATTCTGGGAAAACAAAAGCAGGCTTGACGAAGATTCTTGAAAAGCGCGTACGAGGCGTTGAATCTCTCCCTGAGTGTAAATCTTATCACTGATTTCTCCTCGTTTTGTCCGGAAGGGAAATCTAAACAAAGTTCCTTGAAAATGAAAATTGCCAGAACCTTCAGGTAAGTTAGTGTCACAGCCAAACAGCCCGTTGTATGGCACAAACTGATCAGGAAAATACATGTAATTTGCCGGATTAACTGCGAGGTTAAGTTTGATTCCAGGCTTTGAGGGTTCCGATATATGCGCCTGCAGGTGAGTTGTGTGTGGATCAAAGAACACTGCATAACTTCTGCTAATGAAACTCGGCACATCCGTGAAGTGGTAAACTGAGCTGAAACCTAGTCCAAATCGGCCTATCTTCTCAAGGTCTTCCTTCTTGGTTGCACCGGCTAACTTCGATATATTTTTAAAATCGTCGTCTGTGAAAACTGCATTGTTATACACCAACAAGGCAGGCCCTTGACAGTCCACCATACCATGCGCCAGTAGCCTTTCTGTTGGATGATTTCGCCAGTCAAGAGCAAATTGTACCTCGGTTGCTCCAGCATCATCTGCATTTTGAACAAGTTCTCTGAAAACGCCAACCCCTTCCTTGTACTCATTTAAAATATTTTTAAGCCTTGTGGTTATTGGCTCGTGAGGGCCTGTCTGTTCAATTCCAAGAGCCTCTGCACATGTGACGAGCGTGCTAATAGGTGGAACACCTAAAAGTGCAGCAACGGTCGGGGAAATTGTGTCATGGATCATGGGAAATTGGCATGTTACTGGAAGTTCCGTTCCTCCTTTCTTTAACCAAGTCGCATCACAGAAGGTACACTCACTACAAGGGAGCAACTTCAATGTTTTATCCGAGGTCATAATGGGCACTAGTAGCGTTTGCCGAAGTTCAGAACTGAGCGGTTTGCCTTCTCTAACTATCCATTGGAGTATGTCACAAGAAAGTTTCCGGTTGCCAGCTACATCTTCTATCATTGCACCCGTTGTGTCGTACTTTTCTTTGATCATTGCGAGAACACTTAGCAGGTCTGAGTCACTAAATGTTTGACGAACACCACAGCGTTCAAGAAACGGACGGAGGACGTGAAAATCTTTTGGAACTGTGTAAAGGTAAGGATTCAAGTTAATATTGCAGGGGAGGGAAAACGCTATCTTGGATGGTGATGTAAATCCGTCGCCATGCCAAATCCACGCTGGAAAAGCTGCATCATTAGCAATCATGCTAGTTACTAAGTCAGCGTTCTTTGCTGCCTCTTGATAGATATCTTTCAACATCGCTTGAAAATGATACCTTTCACTCACGTCCATGACGTTCAGTGATGCGGAGCACGCGGAGCGGAGTTGTTCGAGAAGATGTTGGACAGGAGTGGTCTTGTTCCAACCAAAAACTGTTTCAAGTGCATGACTGCAGGGCTTCCAAACAAGCGGCACCGTTGCTCCTACCAGATTTGCTTTAGATTGGCTCATTACGTCACACGGTTTGAAGAAACGTTCTCTTCCCGAGAACCAAGGCATGACACTTGGATACGAAGGAGGACGATCCTCCTTTCGTCGGACCCATCTTTCGTTCATTAGCCCCTGAAGCAATGTCCAATCCGACTTGAGTAAGGAAGGGTTTTGATCAAGGAACTCTAGCAGTGCTGTTGCCTTACGTGATGCGACACCATCAACGGAATTGTGCAGTGTTTTGGCAACTTGCAAAATGTCTTGGGTGTTTGGGGTACTCCTCATTCCAAGTTGCCGTAGTCTTTGGAGAATGTCATCTTTGACAAAGTTGTCATGTGGGAACTTGTTGGCATCGCCTTCAAAAAGTCGGTTTAAAATACGCTGCTGTGGATCAAGCAGTTCACAGGGCGTAACCAGGATGTTACTCTGAGTGAGGACAAAGCGAAGCTGACTTACTGATGAACGAAAAGAGCTGTCTTGCATGTAGTTGTACTGTCTGAGAACCCAGCACATCAATGTGGAGATTTGTTGGTGACTGAAAAAACCGTTCGTTATACCATCAAAGACAACTGAACTTAAGAAGGTTGTTGGGATCATTGGTGAGATTCTAAGACGTTGTAATAAGGCATTCGATTGGTCATCATTCAGCGATATGATGCTGGCGGCGTTAGGTATTGGCAAACACTCGGGAAGCTGAAAGCCATATGGAGCGACCGTGCGGTCTTGAAATCCATCTTTTATAGCAAGAAGTGATCTCCCATCAGCTGCGTCAAAAATGGGCAGACATTGAAGAAAGCATATCTGCTCAGTGTTGAAAGATGTCGTCGACGAAAGAAACTTTCGCAGCTCTCGTTTTTCTTCTGTGGAACAGCATGTTGAAACCATCAGAACACAGGTGTCTTTACCAAGCACTTGTAAGACTTTCAAGACACCATGAGGATCTGGAGAGGTAACATATTTGTGCAGAGCGGAGTGATTTACGTATGGCGGGAGGTTCTCCACAACGATACACCCAATCTTCTTAAGTAACGATACAACACGAGGTGGTAAAGATAGACCTTGCTGGTGCTGCCTGATAGCTAAACTCGATGCTCTTAGCTTAACTATCGTACGACTTCCGGAGGTGGTATGAGGAATCAGAGGCAAGTCTTCAAAAAGTGACAGATCGTTGGAGAAATCTCTTTGGATCCATTTCCATACCAAATTCAGCCAAGGCTCTGGCGGGTGACCATTTTGTCCCGGATTCCAGCAAACCAAATGGTTGGTACCAGACCATTCAGTTGGGAGCATCTGTCTCACAAGCTTTAGCGCAATGGTTTGGTTGACTTTGATGAGTTGTATCGAAAGCATTGTGTGGAAGTTTTTCAAATCAGGAGCAGCATTTGACAAATATTTCACAGCAGGAGAAAGAATGCTGTCGTCCAGGAATTTGCTATCCATGTTGTAAAAGAGAGAACGTGAATACCTTGGCGATGAAACATACACAGCAGCGCTCGGTTCTCTACTGTACTGAAGCGAGCGGAACTCGGAAAAGCTTCCATTTGCCAGAGGAAGGAGAGGAACACCCTGAAAATCACTCAAGTTCTTGTCCTGTAGAACGTACTCAAGCAAATTAAGTTTCTTCGTTCTTGGAATACTCATTATATTCCAGGATCCCTTCTGTTTCTTCTTGACAACGCTTCTTAGCTGTGTAGGCGAGATGCTATTTGTAGTCCACGACATGGAATCACTGGCATTTAGAACGTGATCGGGAAGAGTTACAACGGCTTCATTTGCTTGGGTGAGTGTTTCCAAAACCACATTTCTAACTTCGTTGGAGGCTTTTATTCTGTCAAGGTAAGCTTCTTGAGGTCTCACCCACTTGCCACCATCTGCCGGGGTCCAGAAGACGTTCTGTGTCATTAAAGTTGAAAACATAGGTTTTAGCATGTTTCTCCAGTGTTTCTGCACCTCTGGAATAGTTGGCCAGGATAGGTACACCAATTGTGCTTTTGTTGAGGAATCACCTGCTTCTTTCATTTGTTTATCCACCAGGTCGAGAAGCATGGAGGCGTAAGCTTGACTTCCAACTCGTTCTGACAACAGAACATTCCACTCAGCTGTTAGATCATTCTGACAGTCCAATCCAGGCCATTTGAGCCCACGTCGGTTGTCGGTTAACCCAAAGTAGCCATGAACGTGAACTGGAAATCCAGTTTTAGCGTCTGCATCAGGGGGAAGAGGCAAGAAGCAAAAGATTCTTCCTCCAGTTGATGGAAGAGCTTGGCGATCTGAGGCATTCAATGGTGTAGCAAATCCAACCCATGGAAGGAGGCCCAGTTCTGATGACAAGTGTTTAAGCCTTGAATCTCGAACGTCAATCTGATGGTAAACAAGCCACTTGTGATTCGCTAGGGAGCCTTGTTCATCCAACTCCTCGACAGATAAGGGCAGGGATAATTTTGTGTTTGTGACACGCCCTTCGCTTAACAGCTTCACTTGCGTCAGAAGGGATTTCTTCTTTTCTCGAATCTCTTGTCGACAGCTGTCGCTCAACCTCACGGTAAATAAATGCATTCTAATGTTGCTTTCATTTACTTCAAACAGAGTTATTTCTTCGATGTTCTTCAAGAAAAGGAGAATAACGGAGGCTTCCTTTCTGAGTGCATCAAATAGGTGTCGAACTTTCTCGGGGGTGTAATTCATTTTCGATAAATCGGATGGCTCACTTCGTAGCGGAAAGCGGAAAAGAGTTCCGTTATAGAATTGCGTTGATATCTTGCAGTCCAGGACGTCCTCATACGGGATGAACTGGTCTCGGCATTGTTGAAGAAGCTGGTCTTTCAAAGAAAACTGTCGTCCTGTTTCACTTCTTCCAAAGTGTTTTTCGTGTGGATCAAGGAATGCTATAGCGTCTCCACTCACAATACTTGGGAGATCTAAACGTATGATGAAAAACGAGTTTCTTAGTATGAAGTGGGGTGTACCTCTCTTTGGGCCTTTTTACTCCCTGATTAGTGCCGCGGGTCCAGACTATAACAAACCTGAAAACAGTTATTCTAAGCTCCACAACTTTAAAACACAGTTACTCAAGAGAGATGAGGTTTGCTCCCCCTTCACATATTATCCTTCCGATGAGTACTACACTAGAGGAGCAAAAACCTACTTTAAATCCTATTGAAAGCCCTGAAAAGCAGCTGTTTAATTTAGGTTCACGTTCTCCTAAGCTTACGTTTCTCCATGATTCCACTTACCAGTCACATGATAAACGGAATTGAAGCCTATTCCAAAACGCCCTACTTTCAAGGGATCGTCCTTCTTACTACTTTGCATGAGTTTTTCCAGGTTTTCCCAGTCGCTGTCTTTGAAAAGAGCATCGTTTTGCGCGTACAAAGCAGGGCCCTGGAACTTAGCGAGACTGGGATCGTACAGGGAGTTCCTTCCGTAGAAGGCTGGGCGCGAATCAAGAAGGAAGGAGACCTTTGTGGCTTCGGCATCATCTGCATTTTGAATGATTTCCTATCATGGGAAATAATACAAGGTACGTTAGTACACGTGTTACTGTCGATTCAGCCTGGCTCAGGATAGTAACAAAGATCTAAAGAAGATAAGCAGGACAAGGGCCGTACGACGTGACGCAGCTCCATTTCGTTGCATTTTACACCCAAAACGTGTCTCATAGTACATTTATCTTAAGCCGTTTTGCACATTTGATAGACAACAACTACTTTAACTACCTCTTACAATTTCTGCAACTGGCATGTAATTCAACAAGGAATTCAAGCCTAAAAACTTCATAATTGTCTTAACTGAATCGTTTTGACCGGAATAAGTGCAAATGGAAATGCGTCAGTAGTCGTTGTATGTGATTCACGTTCGTTCACTGTTTTTCAGTCTTTTTAATCTCCCGGGACAGAAGTAATTGGCATGCGCTGTTGTGGTGTCCCTGCCTTCGTAATAGTTGTTTACCCCCTGTTATCTTGTATTTTTGTGTGTCTATAATTATTAGGCGAAGCAAATAAAATAAATAAATAAAAATAGAGATGCTTTCGTTTTTATACTCACACGTCTGACAATACGACAAGTATTTTAGCGGAGTATATGTTAATCTCATCCCCGTCATTTTTAAGGTTACCCGATACCTTCAGAGGTGTCTCGCGTTTAAGCGATGTAGCGCGTCCAGTTTAAACTGTAGATACTTAAACCCCTATATCAAATTAAAGCTTATAGAACTGACTATCAAACCATACCAAGAATTTTGAAATAAAATAAATTATCGAATTTTTCACGACCTCTAATTGCGAGCGTCCGAATCACCTTTTTAAAGCTACAAGTCAAAGTGAATTTTGTGTTTTGCTAATCTAATTTGCTCCTCAGTTTCCGGACCCAGCAATCGCAGTGAAAAGTTATAGAGCATTTTCAAAATAGGATGAAAAAAATGTGAAGTAATCGTACAAAAATCGCTCTCGGAGAAAAAATATTTCGAAAGAAAAAATTCGCAGACACGTTTTTGTTGTTAATATGCTACTGTCCAAATTTGAAGGCAAACGAACAAATTCCTTTTGAGTTTTAGCTCTTTGAAGTGGCTCCTACAAGTGAAAAAAATTGATTCGAGAAAACAGCGCTAAAAATTCGGCAATTCATTTTATTTCAAAATTCTTGGTTTAGTTTGATAGCCAGCTCTATAAGCTTTAATTTGATATAAGGGTTCAGATATCTACAGTTTAAACCGGCCGCGCTACATCGCTTGGACGCGAGAAACCTCTGAAGACACCTCTGAAGGTACCGGGTAACCTTAAATACGTCACAGCCGTATCTTACAATTTGGTAGTAGGGGAGCTAAATAATCTACATCTCATGCGAAAAGAGGGAGTTTAGCTAACGGAGCCAACTCTCCACTAAACAACCTTCATTGAACCGTAACTACAATGGAGTGAAATTTATCGACGGTTATAGACCACAATCTGATTTAATGCTTTGCTTGACAAATCATAAAATTTTCGAAAGGTTTATCGTCAGGTTAAAAAAAGAAGGGATGAGCTCAGTAAACTTTACATACCTTCAAAATTTGTCCTCCATCTGGATATCGCTCAAGGATGCTTTTTAAAATGTGTGTGAGAGGCGGTCGCTTCTGACCATACGACCTTCCTGTTGTGAACGAGAAAAGAAAAGGTTACTTCAAGCCTTGTAGACCTTGTACTTCTTATAACGGCGAAGAAAGAAATAATCGAAAACTTCCAAAAGTCTTTAAGAAAATATTAAGAACAATTAAACAGCTTTATTGTCTTAGTGTTGCTCTCATTTATCAGGGGCAGTCCACGGTTCATTTAGGTGGAGAACTGTTCAGAAGACCTTTATTGCCGCAGAGATTCAAATTTAGTTTTAAAGAAAATCTGGAGTTTTCTCCGGCAAAATGTCAGTACGAAATTACGCTGGAAAACTTACTCTTTGTTTTCAGAGGGGAAAAAACCCCAATAAAAATGCGAAATAAGGTCAGCTAGCATTTTTGTAAAACTAACATTTCAGCTCGTAAATTGGGGAACATGATAAGGTTCCGTTTCTTTAAACGTTCTGCAACTTAAATTTTCATCTCAACTGAGTATCTCTGAAAACATTCGAACAGATTAAACTGTATTAGCTTAGACAAGTATGCCTTTAAAAGGGCACAAAACGATCTGGGAACATGCACAGGAGACATCATTTTAAGAATTTTTCTTAAATGTTATCGTTGGTTTATACAAACTTGTGACCATCTAAAAAGGGGCTCATCCAAATTTATATAGAGCCATGTCAATTCAGTAAACGGACGATTCCAGTCAGAACCAGTTTATAATCCAATCCACCCCAAGAAAAACTGGAACAAATCTTAGTACATCAACCCAACGAAATAAACGGAAGGAATTAGTTTTCTAGTATTAATTTTGAGAAGATATTTTGCTGAAGAAAGCTGTAAATTTTCTTAACGACTATAAATCCAACTTTTTTTTGAGGTCATCCAGGCAGATATCCACCAAAGTAGAACCGTTTGGTGCCTCTGTAAATTACGACATTAAAACGTAGAAATCAAAGTCTACAGAAAAAATCCCAGAAAACAGAAAGAAATGAAAATAAAGAGTCCCAATTAACGGAGTAAGCCAAACGTTGAACAAGACTGAAGCACAGACCTCGCATGCTTCCAAATTCATTTCCTCGTCAGTTTCTCTGATTTTAAGACGAGGGGGGTGTTTCCTCTATTGATAAATAAAATGGTGATTAAGTTTTGCTAAATGTTTTGGCTTTCAAGCATACAAACTTTGCCGCCTATTTCTCGGGAAGGAATATATAAGACCAATCGAAGAATGCGGCCAGAATGGTCTAGTATCATCGCTACTCATCCAGTTTTTGAACTTCAATTGAATATTTTAGCTTATTTTACTGTTTCTAGAGACACTTTCAAATCAAAAAAGAATTTGTGTGCTGCTCTTGGTGAAGTTCACGAGCTGTCTTAAGCTCGCTTCAGTGAATCGAACATTTCAGTCAGGAGTTCAAAGTGTGATTGTCCGCAACGGCGGCCATATTTTCCTCGGTGTCGAGTATGGACGCGATTTTAAACTCGCATTTCAGTCCAGCGGCGAGTACAGTTCAAGTCCTAGAAAACTGACAAAAGTTTCCGTAAATATAAACCCAGTAACTAGACGAACAACAAGTAACACACTTTACTTTTAAGATAAATGTCTAAAGGCCGAACAGAGCACTGATTCGATTGTTATCAGTAAATCGGAGCTTTGAAATTAGAGTTCGACGCGATTGAATTAATCTCGAATAAGAGTCGTTATTGCTGTCATTTTATTGAGCTATGATTAAAAAAACGAAAGATATCAAGTCACACAACTAACCCCCCTTTTAACCGTGTACCACTGAAACAAACCTTTCAGCTTTTCCTGAGACGCCATCATGTGTTCGGCATCTCCGGGTTCAAGCTGACACCGTTTACGGGCTGACAGAGAGTTTGACTTCCTCGCTGTACAACAGAAGAATATAGTTTACAGTCCAGATAAAGTTCTAGACAAGGACAAGACAGGGACGAGTTGAATTCGCAAGAAAAAGAAAACAAAATTGTTAATCGGGTTGGCACACGACCAGTGCATTATTTACTATAGCTCCTGGTATGTCATAATTGCTCAACTTACAGGCGGAAATAAGGAGATTATGGGGATGCGACCGGGGTTATATTTTTTTAGTAAATACCAAGGCATAACCATTTGCAGCGTTTAGTAAAATTGTAGAATTAGATGGCGGTGTGCTTTGGCTTATTGCCTAGAAATTCCTGGGAAGATGTACCTTACAAATATGGCCGCAATAAAGTTGAACGTGATTGATTTATCGGAATCAAGCCCACAATCAGCACAATGGGAGCTCTAAACTGTAAGCGTTAACAAATACCACAGACAACTGTAGACACAAACACCTCTTTCAAATTGATAACACTCCAGTTTATATTTTCTATCGTAAGAAGCTGAGCATTCTTAAATTCGCTTCGAAATATTGACTATGGACAATGAACTGTATCGTCTCTATGCCTCAATAAACAAATAACCTTGAAGAAACATCTTTGGAGACATCCAAAACCGACAGAAATTACTTTTAGTCTGGCGTGTTCGATACAATTAAGAAACGAGATCATTTGTTCTTTAAGTTCAGACTAAAAGTTCGAATATTTTTTCCAGTGTAACATCGTTTTGGCTGAACCGGCAACGCCATAAAGGCGGAAACAAGCCGCCATTTTCCTTAAACATTTTGCACATTGTATTAGACGAAACATTGCCAGTCGCTCCGTGGGACAGCAGCTCAGTCTAATAACGATTTTGCTAAGAAACGTTTTGGCCAGATCTTTAGGATAACAGAAGTTAACATTCAGTAAATAAGACTTACTGAAGTGGACAGTTTGTAGAATGCTGATTTCGATTGGAGAAAACAACGGCGAAGAAGGTGCACTGAAGTTAAATCAACTTTATTAATATAATCACTGAGCTTATGTCTTTGAAAAAAACCTGCGATTATTCTCGATTAGATCAGGCAGGCTCTTGAGTAATTGAAATCATAAAAATAACTGATCACTGGAATAAGCTTCAATCTGTTTGTCTACCTTGATGTGCCCTCGATATAAGGAAACGTTGTTCGGAAAATAGTTTACAGTATCACGGTATCAGAATCACTTGAAGCTTGTTTGTTTGCAGGGCTCGACAGCCGAACTGAACCCGGGTTAGTGTTCAGTTGTGCTAAATTGAATATCTTAGAATTTCACACGTTTGTTTCCTCAAAAACGGGTCATAGATCTGGTTTTATCAAATTCCATAACGCCGGTTTCGAACCAGGGTGAAGAAACAAGAATCTTACCCGAGCTAGCTTACGCCCCGTCGGCCATATTCACTTTTCGGCGGCTGTTCGTCCTCTGATTTCCTTCACGTTTTGACTTCTGAGAACCGATGGACTTTGTAGCAAGAAAGCAAGAAGACAGTCTGCTGCAACCTATTCTTAGAATGTGGTCTGATTTTAAGAAAACGACAGTTTTTAAACCAATCATATCGCTGTAAAAAGCCCAATAGCTTGACCGGAAGAGAAAGCTAATTCTTGGAAAGCTCATTTACCATTCGTGGAAAGTGGACAATCGGTTGCTTGTCTACTAATCTCATACTTGATCACATTCCAAACATTTTACCCCACAACAGTGTTAAATCAATGTCATATTTACTTCACAACCAAACCTTTTTTGCCCTCCACCATCGCTGTAAGCAATAGTCTTCTGCACTGACTTTGTTTGTTTCGTCACGCAATGCTGGGGAGGAGCGTTGCGTGACGACACGGAAAACAGCTGCGCTGGAGACTGTAATGCGGTAGCGTTTTTTAAAATAGTTTTGCGTTTGTTTTTGTTTTTTTTGCCGGAAAATGACAACCTTTTGAGCGAATTAAGCCGACAATTTTACTGCTACAGTTACAGCCGGGTAAATGTTTAACAAATAGATTCCATTTTGCCGTGCGTCTGTACTCTGATAACGCACAGATGACGTCAAAACGTGATGAGAACAAAGAAGTACGCTACGAGCCGGCGGCGTGACTGATGTTCTGACGTCCTCTGTGCGTTATCACGTCTTTGACGTCCTCTGCGCGTTATCAGAGTACAGACCCACGGCAAAATGGAATCTTTTTGTTTTTTACAATAACCAAGACATATCAAAAATTTTCGTGAGCCAACATCGCGTTGCCTGAGCTGAGACAAAAACTTTCCAGCAAACTCAGTTTGAAACTACTACACACATGCAACTGTGATCGTTTAAATTAGAGTATAATCCAAAAAAAATTCACTAACAATATTTTCAAAACTAACCTTTGTTCCAGTAGGAATTTATGACCCCAAAATGTTACAGCATGTCACTTGTCGCTTCACTGCATGTCAGACTGTGATCGATTACTCGCCCTTGCCGGATTCCTATTGGCGACAAATTTGGGCAAGTAATTTCTTCTTCTCACGTCACCACAAAGTTCTCGTTTTTTTTTTTTAACCTGGTTAAGGTCACTCTCAACGGTTTTTGTCCAATTTTTAACCGGACAGTTTTCCTTTCTTGCGAAAACTTGCCTTTGTTTGTCCATAACTCGCAAAAACAGTTTGCAAAACTTTGGTGACCAGTCGACAGTCACTCCGAGCGAGCTAGTTCCGAGGTGGACTCTAGACTCTAATCACGTGCGCCGGTCACACCACTCGGTGACGTCGATCGTGCGTCTACAATCTAAGCACAAACTCCGTTCCACCAATCACAACGCGAGTCTTACACTGTTCATTGTGTAAACTCAAATAATGCATGACATTTTCAGCAGTTCCCGAGTATTTAAATTTTTTTAAAGGACTTCAGTAGCCGTTTGGACCTACATCTCATCTTTAGACATAATTCACCGTCTTTCATTATATTATTATTGAAAGGAAGTGTCAGTGTTTCGAAGTAAAATCATGAGGCAATCAAATGTCCCGGTAAGGCCAAAACGGGCCGACCCCCGGAACGAACAATGTTGGAAAATCCCTCGCTAATATCAGGCCGGGGGGGGGGGGGGGGGGATGGACACTGCTGGAATTGACTGATGCATGAAGTTTCCGAACGTGAGCTTGTATATATATAAAAATTCGTTTTTGTCAATGTTGGTAAAATATGCTAAGGGACCGCTTCCCGTTTGGAACTGTTGTTAATGAAAGTTTGCTACGTACACGAGAAAGTTAGTCTGATTTACGCAGAACAAATCAGTTGTGTTAGATTTGATTTACAGTCAACCCCGTTATTACGGACACCGCTGGGACCAAAAAAAAGTGTCCGTATTACAGAGTCCTTATTAAGCAGGTTAATTTTAAGGAAAGTGTATGGAGCGGGACCAAGAAAACTGTCCGTAATAACGAGTGTCCGTAAGGCGGGGTTTCACAGTGCATGCAGTCCGCTTAATTGTTGGAAAATTTACATCTTGATCGCGGACACGAACAGACACTACTGTGAATGATAATTTAATTAATTACTTTTGTCTATAAGTCTAATTCTCGTGACACGAGAAACAACATTTATATATATATTTAATGATTCAACTCAACATTTATCATCTCCTTATATTCCATGAAATGTTTTCGCCGACCTGTGATTGGTCAGCATATGGCACGTGACTCAAGAATACTCACCTCTCAGCCGATGATGTTCTCCAAGTACTATTGCTAAAATGCCATGAAAAAACATGATTTGAAAATTTCAAGTTGAAAGACCGTTTCGCTGTTGGAAGAGAAGAGGTCATCGAGATTTTTTACTGGTATTTGTCCCTCGAAGGTCACAGTTTTGTCTCTGAATACTCTCCGCGACCAAATATCCAGCACTTGAAGAGAAAACAGCAAATAGAAATTTCACGTTGGATAGGATGTTATGCCATCCAACATGGCGTTGCTAAGTGGTATCCAAGCACGTGATCAAGTTACGTAAAAGACCCATTAACGCATTTTTGGTCCCTGACAGAGAAAAATCTACTGTACACCGCAAAACGTTAAAAAAGCTATAATGACACGACCATAATTAATATTTATTGATTTGTTAAATACGTGTGTCATGTCTTCTTAAAATAATAGGACTCATATTGATCAATTGTCGGATCAAAAGTTGAAGGAACAGACATTATGTTATAGTTAACATATGCTGTAAAAAATGCTTAGTGCCGCTGAACAGTAGGGTCAGTTGATTCTTGAAGAGTTAACTTTTTAAGTAAATCTTTTAAGGGAAATTAATATTATAGGAAAATAATCGAAACTTCAAACAGGCCCAGTTGATTTCAACAGCAGATTTTCGACACGATACCGCCGAACAATGGCAAGAAGCGCAGGCTCATATGATTTCTCGAAGATTTAATTCCGAGACTAGTGTTCAATGATCTTGACTATCAAGCCGCTTCGTTTTATTATGTACTAGTTGTCTTTTTCTTCCTTATAAGAACCGTGGTACGACTGTAAACGGTACGATGGGGTGGGTGGCTTCTAAGTCAAGAGCTGTCATCAGGCATTCGCTGGCAGCCTCGTGCTCTCCTTGAGCTTCTAACACCACGCCCAGCAAATGCCTAAAAAAAATTACATTAGAAGGTTAATAAGTTCATCTTGCTTGGAAATTGTTGTCACCATATTCAATAAAAGAAGGTTAAGTCCAGCTAACATTAGTTAAATCGACGCCGGTTGAATGGAGCTTTATTTCGGATTTTGTATCACGAGGAGATAGGAATATTACTACTCCCCACTGGATGAAATCGTTAAAAATGATTTTATCGAGGATACTTCAGTTGTAGACATTTTTCTGATGTAAAAAGAAAAAAAAAATTTAAAAGCGCTTACCAAGCTTCAAAAGCTGTTGGATCGATGTTTATCGCTTCACGGAGAACTTTTTCGGCCATCACAAGATTCCCAGTTTTATGATACAAAGCGCCCTGTAAAAAAGCGAATAATAAACAACTATAATGACGGATGAATGAAGCATGGCGGAAAGCTCCCTCAAACGTGGACACTGCTTCCAAAACATTTAACGATTTTAAAGTTTCGCAAAATGTCGACCTGATATCTGGTGGACACATTTCATTTGCTAGAAGCAAGCAAGAAGACAAGCAAACAAACATAAAAAACAAGCCAAATAAAACAAAAACAACAAAAAAGCTAACTAAAACATAGATCTGAATTTTTAAGAAGTATTCTTCTTCACAAAATGAGTGGGACACTGGAGAAAATTGAAAACCACCAACGTTTTGGACATTCGACGCGTGCGTTGGATGGGGCAAGATGAACTTGACAATGTAGTGGAGTTAAACTTTTAATTTAAGTGGAACACTAATCAAAATTTATACCAAAACAATTAGATTATTCCCTCTCGCCTTCCGGGTGATATTTGATTCGGACTGGACCATCATCAACTATTACACGAAAAAAATATTGAATTCATAATCTAATCGTTGAACAGACAATGAAGGTTGAACCAATCACCTTCGCATATCGCAGCACCTGGGGGTTAATGTCTACTTATTACAGTGAAGTAATGCTTACCAAGTGTTGAATGCTGGACACATGACCAGGGTTTATGGCGATCGCGTTATCAAAGCAATTCTTGGCGTCAGTGTAGCTTTCACGGATCTCAAAGATACGACCACGCTACAAAAAGCAGTGACCAACAAATATCTTAGCAACCAAGTTTTATTAATAGCCAACAGTATGAAAACATGCGTGCCAGCTGTTGCTACTACATTCACACCAGTCTCATACGCAACTGTTCGTTGTTGTCACGCAACGCTCCTCCCTAGGAGGAGCGTTGCGTGACAACACAAAAGACGGTTGCGAAGGAGACTAATGACAGACTTAAAAGCATGCTCTTTTTTCCCGCGAAAACTGACGTTATTGTCAATTTTGTGATACGTGATTGGTTTGTTCGTTAGACTGCAAACACAAAGGGAAACGAATGTGGTTCGGTTTTCAGCAGCCGTTTGTGGGGACGAGCGTTGCGTGACGACAAAGAACGGCTGCATAGGCGACTACATTCACACTCGCAAACTTGTATCTGCCAACACGAGTTTGGAGACTTGAGTTTGCAGCGTGAAGGCGCTTTAACTCTTAAGGCCCTCATATCAAAGTGCACTTTCTCCTCACTGTACCTTATAGATTTCTCATGAAATTAGTTGGGAGAATTTGATCAAATATTAAGACATTTTATCCGTCTTTGGTGATTTTTTTCTATTTTCCTCATGAATTGTGTCATTGCCCAAGCCCTAAACTGAAAAAAATAACATCTCAATTGGGAAAGAAATATTACACAAAAAGAGAGTGGACAATCCAGTGGACAAATCATTAAACAGCAAATAAAATGCAATGATTGGAGCACAGTTTTCCCACTACAGTAATAACTGGCTTTTCGACGATTTATTTTGCTTCCACTGAGCGTTTCAAACAGCAAAGTCTCCTGTATTTGGAATTTACAAGGCCTCACGAAAAACTCAGTGTTCTTGCTTAGTTTTACAAGTTTATTCTTTGTGTGTGTGTTTTTTTTAAATATTTTGTTGTAATTTCAAACCTGGAAGAGAACATCCGGGGACAAGGGGAAAATTAGGTGCGCCTCCTGTACACATGCGTTTGCTTCAGCGTCCTTCTCCATGGAGATGAAAACGTCAGCTGCCACAGAACACAAGCGAAGTTAAATGCCTCATCATGGCTTACTTGATAAACAATACTTAACTACAGCTTTTGAATTGTAAACATGTTGAAAGAACCTATAAAAAAATATTATTTTGTCAGGAGGCGACAACCTTGTGCTGGAACTAGCCAATCTCGTACCCAGAGTCCTCAGGCTCTTTGGACAGCAGTTGGTCCCCAGGAGAGACTTTGGAGAATTTGAAAAAAAATTAATTTTTTTGATTGGCTGCCCCGTAACGGCTTCCATTGTTTTACCGCAGAAATCCTGCGGTAATAAAATTCCAGTACCCCAGAGTCTACCCTAACGACCAACCGCTGGTCAAAGAGCCTGAGGACTCTGGGTACGAGATTGGCGTAGCAAGCGCTTCAGACGGCTTTTGAACGCGCGAAAATTGGAAATCGCGCGCAAATCGCTCTTACCCAATTTCCGCGCAGTCAAAAAGCGAAAAAGGCACAAAACCACACTAAAACACTTGCTACACAGGCTACGCTGAAATCGCAGACGAAAATAAAAGTAATTAGAAACGCACTACTTAGGACGACCCGAGGTCATCATTTCCTTGATCAAAATATCAACTCTTCTTCCTGGGCCGCCAAATGGGCGCGCCTCTTTTCCTTTTCCTGAATGAAAAACACGGCCAAGATCTCATAAATGCACTCCATAGCGTACCACTTGCGAAAATACTATATTATAGTATTATGGTATTTAAAAGTTTTATTCAAAATGGAGGGGGGAGGGGAGTATCGATGATAGAATTTTCGCAGTCAAATTTACGCGGCTAAACAAGAGCGTCAACGATTTTGTCCAAGACTGTAATCTCTGGGGACGGCGGGTAATGTTTGAAAACCTCCTTGAATTCTCCTTACCAATTGCGAGCCAAAGCTTGGCTTGTAGCGCCAGCACCGCGGGAACACTCAGTTTAACAGAAGTAGACGCCGCTTCATCTGAAAGAGCTTTCTCAAGGCGCACTGAAGCTGCGATCGAACTGGCTCCATCCGCTGGAAAAATTAACCAAATAAAAAATATTTAAAATCATAGAATTAATACTAGAATCCCGACTGTCGAATACAACAATATGTTTGCGCCGTTTTCGGAGGTTTGTTAAGGTGTCAGAATTCCTTAACTTTTCCTATAACCAATCAGATGGAAGACGCTGTTTGTCTCAGCCAATCAGAAGCAAAACCTCTTACGCGTTTTCTTGCACGTGGCATCGGTTGCATTTACAGCGACCGAGCACGTGTGTAAAACATTACAGAGGCAAACATGGAATCCTCCATTTTAAACCCGCAGCTATCTTTTCAGAAAACACGAGTCTTTTAACATTGAATATGCGAAGAATAGTACGTAACTATTCTTTGAATTTTTTTGTTAAAGGGAATCTCCACTCTCACAGCAACTCCAGGTTAAATTATTCGAAATAACGTCTACATTCCAAATTTCATTTGAAAAAAAGAGTAAATTAAATAACCTAACACGTGTTCAAAAATTTGCACGCCATTATCGCGTATGTTGACCTTTAAATCTCCTGCGCACCGCCATTTTGGATCTTATGACGTCTCGCGGTTGCCACTGTTGTCCGGAAGCAGAAGCTCTTTTGTGTGAAACCATAAGGTAACCGTATGACGTCATGAAATCCGAAATGCCGGCGGACAGAAAGTTCAAAATCGAAAATAGGAGATAGTCAAATCCTGTTTTGTCTAACACTGAAATATCATTGCCATGTTTTCCACCAAAAACTGAAATAAGAGAGAATTTTAAGGAATTTAATGTCAATTTGTTTCAATAGTAGAAACTTTCTTTAAGAATCTCAAATTCGAAGACTTTTGTACTGATACAAGATTCAAGACAGTGGAATCCGGAAATGGCGTGGACTGTGTGTTTGCCCTGAGTGACCTTTCTTCGAGCTGTAATTCGTTCATTGACCATTGACTTTGATTTTGGCTAATAGACAGTCATTAGAAAAACGCGCCAAATGAATCATGACGAAGAATGCCAAGGCGCCCGTTGCCCAATTGCTCGTTTCGAAGTTCATAAAAGGACTGGGCTCCAGTTTATAAATTGTTCAATTGCCAGAAAGATCACATAAAACTTAGTAAGTTTACCAAGTCTGGTTGAGGCTGATTTAGACGGTACAAATTTTGCTTACGTCTGTCGCATGCGATTTCTAGAGCACGCTGCTCGCGTCATGCAAAAAATCGCACGCAACTCTCGTCACTCAACATTACCTATACCTCTGATTGTCGTAGGATTTTAAAACATGTTTTAAACATACACGACAGTCGTAAACGAGTTGTAGGTTTGATTTACACGATACAATTCGTGTCGTAAGCGACAAAGTCGTACCGTGTAAATCGCCCTTTATGTTTCTTTGGGCAGTAACCAGGCTGTGACCTGTCAAAGGTGGTCCAAATAGGCCATTTTACAGTTGTGAACTTAGTGACCTGGCCTTGAATTGGAAGCAAGGCTGGCGGTGACCTTGTTTCGATACAAACCTAACTGCTTTTCATATGTAAATGTAAATGCAAACTAGTTAGCATAAGAACAGCATGATCTACATATGAAAAGCAGAGAGGTTTGTATCAAAACAAGGTCACCTCCAGCCTCACTTACAATCCAAGGCCAGGTGACTTAGGACACAACTGTAAAAAGGGCTATTCCATACAGATGTCTCTAATTCTGAGATGGCGTCCATACAAATACATGGTTGCAATCTATCGACAGAACCTCAAACTTTGTAAACTGACTAATTTTAATGTGATCTTTCTTGTGATGGACTCCAATATCTGATTAAAACCCTTTGACCCGTGAAGACGCCTATAGGCGCGCTTTCATATATGGTGTACATTTTGCTCTAAAAAAAGGAGCTAAAGGTACTTTCTAGGCCCCAGGCCTCCTCTACTGTTGCAAGAAACAACTAGATTTCTCTAGTTTTCAGGGGGAAATTTTCAATTTTTTTCGAAGCATTGCTTACAGATGTCATCTGGTGATTTAAAAATGGCATCCTTGTACTCAGACATGGAGGAAATTCATCGAATTGTGATGGAAAGACCCGACATTAGCAATGTTTCGTAGGAGTACAGTTTCGAGTACGAAACCGCCGATTATTCTTCCCCAGAAGAGACCGAAAATGAGAATATTGTAGAAGCATCAAGAGAGCAACATCTCATGCACGTGCAAATCGTGATGGACAAACATCAAGATGGAAACCAGCTCGGGAACAACGCTGTAGAAATGAAGGGAAGACTCTAAACCTGAATCAGAGTGGTTTGGATATTTTATACAATACGGACTAACCACAATTTTCAGGCCCCAACCATGGACCGACTCATGCCTTTGAGGTCGATATCAGTCTGACTATATTTTTTGCCAAGCTGTTTTCAGGTGAAGTGTGATCCAAGAATGAAAACGATTGCTGATTGTTGTAGCTTATATAGTATTCAAGTGATATACTGATAGTCGAACATCAGTAGCTTGCATGGAGGGTAATAAACTTGGACCCATGACAGCAAATGTGATATTTCTTCTTTTTTGGCGGACATTTTGAATGACCAACCAGACTAGTTAATAATTAACAACATAATGTTTACATTTTCAAAATGCTCATCTCATCTACTTTCTAGAAATATATGGTTATGTATGGTTTGGATGTAAACTTAAGCTTTTATTAGCCATTTTCGCTGTCCATGTCAATTTTTAGCAAAACTTAGTAAAAAATTCAAAGGTCAAAGGGTGAAAATTAAAAAACTCGTCCACAGTCTCCATTTGAACTCCGTTACGGGCAATCGATGCTTACCCGAGTCCTTGTCGCTGCTGATCTCCGTTAGAGGAATCTGTTTCAAGCTTCGTGTGTCAGTGATAACCTTGTCCAATAAGCCGGAACCTGCTCTTTGTAGCTCCGCGGATCTGTGGCGAGAACTACATTAGATCAACTACCACCAGCTCAGTACCTATAGTGGCTTTTTAATACGGTAGAAATAAACTTTATCTCGAAGCGAATCACACCTCTCCCTTCCCCCCGAAAAAAAAGATTAGAAGTATCATGCTTAAGACAGGTTTGCGAAAGTATCGAGTCACGAATCGTAAGAATATTTTGACACCTGATTTACGGACGATTCGTGAGAATGAGAGTCAGTCCGATTTCAAGAAAGTCAAATTTAAAAAAAAAAGAAGTCAGATTTTAAAATAAAAAAATAAATAAATAAATAAATAAATAAATAAATAAATAAATAAATAAATAAATAAATAAATAAATAAATAAATAAATAAATAAATAAATAAATAAATAAATAAATAAATAAGTCTGTTGCGGTGCAACAAACTTTTACCAGGTCGGGTCGACACTGTCAATAAAACCGCCGTGCCAATCAAACTCAAAATCAAACTCAGTTGTCAGAATACACGCAAGCGGACAGGCCGACAAATTATGGCCTGTAAACCAACCTTCACAGATTTCTGTAAATATAGTGGAGCACCGTTTCACGATCACCCGTTGATTCAAACTGAACATAACATTTGTTAAAAATTCCAACTGGTGGGTGGCAAAGCAGTTGGCATTTTACCAAGCGTGTCCTTGGGTTTGAAAACGGGGCTACCGTGAAACAAATCCAAGTGGTCAGAATGGGACTCGAACCCGGGGCCTCAATAGTACAAGTCCGGCACCCTAACCACTAGGCCACGCCGCCTCCCCGCCACGATGGCACGTGGTTTTTTTACAAGGTGATATTCAGGGATTTTTAGTGTTGCAAATGCTACAGCACGCAGTTTATTTTAGAAGCCTTTTTTGTCCAAAGCACTCACCCTGACTGATCAGAATCATACACCATTTTCCAGGTCTCCAAGAGCTTTTTGCACGTGATCAGCGCCTGATCACCTCCCACGCATGTCTGTTCCAGTTTGACCTTGGTAAGAAGTAAACTAAAAGAGGAAGGGAGGGAATTGTTAAGGATCATTGCATATGTTTACCTGGTGGCTGGGAATGGACTTTCTCAGAGGGCTGGCTTGTATAAATGAGTACTTTTTGATTCGATGATAAAAATTGGCAAATCGTCACGGTGTTTCGAAATCGGATAAAACACTCCTCCTTGTGTTTGAATCCGAACTAGTAATCGGAAGGTCTTAGGTTCAACTCCTGATAGGAGCACTCATATTTTTCCGAGGATGCATGTATCATTTACTGATTAATACATCATTCTCATTTATTCACCAGGCTTAACACATTCCGTCACATTATTTCCATTGCGTATATGCCACACATTGACATTCCAATCCTAGCAGTATGCAGGATGTTTGTCCCATGAACCTAGTTTAATGACCTTAGCTCCCACCAGTCTCCTGTAGCTCAGTGGTAGAGCATCCGAACTAGTATTCGGAAGGTCTTAGGTTCGACTCCTGATAGGAGCACTCGGATTTCTTTTCCAAGGGTGCCTGTGTCATTTACTGATTTATTTAATACATCATTCTCAATTACTTCTAGTGTGGCTGAACGGAGAAACATTTGCGTCTGTAGTAATGTCTGATAGCTCAGCAACAGTAAGCCAGGGCCTACAACAGACGGGGAAACTCATGCACACTCCCCCGTGCAAATGGCTCGTCAGGCCGTCTGTAAGTTGAATCAACTCACTGCTCTTTTTCGTTTTCAGTGTATTTTGGTTCTGTTTCCATACACGGACTATGATAAAGCACGATCATCAGTCCCGCGGGAAACGCAAATGTTACATCAGTCCCGCGGGAAATGCAAAAAAGTCACCATCAGTCCCGCGGGAAAAGCAAGAATGAGAGTCATCAAGGAGGCTGAAATTCGGTCTGATCGCAGGCAAATTTTCTTCTGGATAAAAGATTTCAGAAAAAACAAACAAGCCAAACCCAAGACTCGAACCTGAAGTCTTCGGGGAACTCCATGAGGGCTGCATCACAGACTTCTAAAGCTTCAACAAACTACAATTAAACAGAAAGAAAAGGCGATCAAGATATAATTTCTCATTAAAGTATCAGTAGAATATCAAGAAGACAGGTGATGAGAATTAATAAAATCATCAACTTAGCAATCTTCCTGATTGAATATCAAATTCTACTAATCAATATAAACCAATCAAAACGCTGGAATTGCATTATCCAATGATCACGTTTTCAATAAATTAAGGTTTTATGTCGACCTGAATACTCTGAAACAACTCTATTATACACTAGTTTATCCTTACATCAACTATGGTTTAATGAGCTGGGGCAACACCTACATCACCCATCTCAACAAAATTCGCACCGCCCAAAACAAATGTGTAAAAAATATATTCTTTGCTCACAAAAGACAAAATGCCACTGCTTACTTCAATCTACTGGGAATTCTAACCATTGACAATGCATTCAAACTCAAGGTTGCCATTTTCACGTTCAAAGTAATAAATGATCAAATATGTCCTGTTTTTGCAAACTCTATTTCCA
Organism: Pavona decussata; assembly: GCF_977016875.1. Lineage (NCBI taxonomy): Eukaryota > Metazoa > Cnidaria > Anthozoa > Scleractinia > Agariciidae > Pavona > Pavona decussata. Next base: position 164,490 of record NW_028145964.1, read on the forward strand.
CAGCATCCTCTCGGCACTCGTACAATACCCGATTTTCATCTCGACAAAATTTTAGCAAACCACAAATGCGTACTAACTACGGTAAACACACTTTTCAATTCGCAGCATCACAAATATGAGAAACAATAGAGTGTAACATTAAGCAATCAAACTCCGCTTCTTCGTTTAAAACCAAATAAAGGGCAAATTTGCTTATAAACCAAAAGTAATGTAGAGTTCTTCACCGTCATCCGTTCGCTAAACACGCTCTTTTTCTTTTTCTTTTTCAAACCTTTCCAAATAATTTTCTCTTCCACCGAAATAATTTTTTTCTTCCATCGTAAGCAGTGCCCAACTCGAAAGCAGCATGCTCCTTTGGGCACTGCTCACACTAAACCAAACAAATTCATCCTAATTCTTTTTAATCCTCCTTTGTAATATAAATGTTTATTGTTTTTTTATGTATTGTACTGAATCTCGTTGTACGTGTGACAAATAAATTGAATTGAATTGAATAATATTTGATATTAACTCCCGGCATTATCCTGGTTTTCGCGCACGAGTTGTTCGCCAGTTTGTGACAACATTGTTAATTAAAGGCAATGGTTAGGAAACCTGGCAAACTTCTTTGTTATATGTTTTTGTTTGCCTTTTTGGGCTTGACCCTGCACAAACAACAATAGAATTTGGAATGTGTTGGAGCACCTGACCAATCGAAATGTTTTTGTTAAGATATTCAACTGTGGTGTGAACGTTAAAACAAAGGATTGTGCAGGGTCCCGGCCCTTCCAACATAAATTGCAGCACCATTGTTTTCATGGCAAGGTTGCATAAAGTGGCTATTTGGGACTGGCTAACTGCAGCTCTATTCACTCATTTCTCAGCTTAATAAATGGGATTCTGTTCTCATTTACATCAGTATTTTAACGATAAGGAATACCACATTGTGTAAACATCATAAGGCAGTTTGAGAAATGGAAACACAAACAACTTAAGAACAGGAGTGCAATACTGAAATATAAATAAAATAAAGAAATTTAAAAATATCTGGAAAAAATTTGTCGCCAGGTTATAAAATCCTGAACTTTCCAAAATTTTCTTTCTTCTTTTCACCTGATAGATTTCAGCACTTTTATTCTCACCATATTTTTTCACCGTATGGCCCCGAGAGCGCTTCCATAGCAAAACAAATTTCCAGTGTAAAGGCTGTATGCATCACCACTAGCGAGGCCAGATAAAACCTCAGTTAAGCCCTGCTAAAAACGAATAAGGCATCGGGGAATACTAGGCTGCAAAGGTAACGTTCCACCCCCCCCCCCCCCCCCCGTAAGTTTTGCAGCGCACAAACGGCCAAATGAGACCTAATGCAAGGCTGGCCAGGTATGTTAAGGAATACGAATTGAAACAATGGTATGGCGCTTAAAATCTAAATTTTGACATAAAACTGCACAGGAATATTGAACACCATCAAGGAACATCAAGTTTACTTCGGAAATTCAGAACTGCGTTAGGATATACTGAACAATATGATCTGGGCTAAAAAGTGGGTTAAACTGGTCATTTTTGGACTTCATGTAATCTACACGCAAAGTGTTACATTATGCTGTATGTACTTATGACAAGAGGAGGTGAAATCACCCTTGTAGCGAGAAATCCTTCAACAGAAATAAAAAGGAAATGGGTGTGGCTCTTTGAAGGGGTGTGGTTCATCTGGAATGTAAGGAATGTACCACCAACTTGATGGATATAATTTCTTAAAGCCTTGTTAGTGTTTTGACTTAAATAAGAGGCCATGTGTGACAGGCAAAATGATTACAAAATTGTTGTCAAAATTGCCATTTTTAGACTATCGAGCCACCTTAAGCAATACTTCACAGTGCAAATGTTCGTTTCTACGATATTTACAAAACGAAATTTGATTTTTTTCCTTTTCCTCATATCAAAATTTAAGTTTGGCATTTAAATTTGATGTTTACAAGATGGATCAAATTTATTTCGACATCACTCCCTAAATAAACAATTTTAACCGCAGATAATAACTCTTTTAAATCAGGTTAATGATAAATTGGTATTAACAGCGACCAAAAATTAAAAATTGATTCAATTAATTGGATTTTTTTTTCCACTGAGCAGGATAATTCATGATAGTTGTTTGGATTTTCAACAAGACAGAAAATCACTGCTATGACTATGATTGTTGTTCACATTTGTTCGTTCCATATTTTGTTGATCTCGTCCTTCGTGTTCGCTGTTCACATTTGCTCGTTCCATATTTTGTTGATCTCGTCCTTCGTGTTCGCTGTTCACATTTGTTCGTTCCACACTCTGTTGATCTTGTCCTTCGCGTTGTTGTCCTGCTTGAAGTCTCACCACAGCATTTGGCGTTCCAAACAATCGCATCTCGATTTCTTCGGCTTTAGCAATGTTCATAGTTCTACATATTAGTTCAATGAAAGCGACGCGAAACTGTCTCAACCTGACCGAGTAAATAAGCGGATTAACTAACGAATTTAATAGACTTACTGACCACGAAGAACACATAAATATGTGATATGTTTCTACGGATACTTCGCTTCGATACCTTACAGCAACAAGAAAAGAAACGGCCGATAGTATGTAACACAATACTACCGCAGCTATGATTGTGCTTGTCAGTTTAAGCGCTTTATTTTCTCTCAGAAATTGTTCCCTTGCTTCTTGCCTAACTTGCTGAGCTGCAAGTCGCTGTTCGTGTCGGCGGGCTTCACGGTAAACTGTTACATGGAAACCAGTCATGGAGGCAAAGGTGAGACCAAAGATTATAACAGTCATGTATTCAAATACAGTTTTGTCAATGGCTTGAAGAACGTGTAGAAGGACAGGAAGTATCCACGCGAAGGCGGACGCAAGCAGTGAACGAGTTTCAGTGACGATGGCTGGGTAAGCGAAAGAGTGCCTCATAGCTACATACCGCTCACCACTTATCAAGGCAAGGTGAACGAAGGAACAAAGCATCAGACTGCGCATGACAATTCTGAAAGCTAGCAATACACAATATCTACTCGGTTCGTTAAGTAAGAACATTACTAACACTGCGATGAAGGTGGGCTGGACGATGGCACCAACCACGAAATCAGTTGATGCCAGCAAAGCCAGCAGGATGTTTGACTTGTGGGCTCTCAGTCGGGGTTTGAGCTTCACTGCAAGCATCACCAGCGCGTTCAAAACAAAGGTGAAAGGAAAGGTGATGACGTGCATGATTATAAATAAAATAAGAGCAGTTATAGCTACAGGCGAAGGATGCTCCAGTTTTTCTCCAGAGACGAAGTCATCCTCGCACCCTGGGGAAATCACGGTGGGGCTTGAATTCATGGCGCTTCTTTCGTCCAATTTTGACTCATGTTTGTGTTGGTCCTTGTTATAAAACAATATTTCACCTGCTGTCGGCTTTTATTTATTTTTTTGTTCAAGTTTTCCTATACACAGCTCAGGATTTGCAATTCTATCAGGTCAATTTTCTTATAGAATTTTTTTTTTCAATTACTTCTCTGAATATCCGCTATACTTCTCATGCCGTCGTAATGAGCTCATTTACTTTTTATGATTAAAATTATAAAAATTTTGGCGAAATAAAGACTCAAAAGGATAATGTCATGTTCTAACTGCACTTTGTCAGTCAGTTTTCCTTCAAACTTCAGTTGATTTCATTTCATTGATGATCTAGAAGCAATTTATGCTTGAGCAAGGCATTTAAGAACACACTTCGCAAAAGTTTGACCGAAAAAATGGGATAATTCACTTTACACTGCCCGGCCCTTTAAACTACAAGTGCGCGGTGCGATTGTTGGAACAAAAGCTACTGGAACAATACTTTCCCGATTATAGGTTTGTTTTTCGATATTCTGCTAAGCGAAATTTGCGATTTTTTTTATGGCCTATTAAAGCGAGGTTATCCATTTACAGAGCTACGACAAAAAGTGACCTGTAGTTTGATTGTATAGCTTTACGCCTCGACCAGATAAGCTGTCCAGAATAATTTCAAGAAAAAAAAAAAAAAAAAAAAAAAAAAAAAAAAAAAAACAAACCAAAACACAAAAACAATTGACGGTGAAATCGCATTTCTTTTAAGACTTGTATCCAACAATGAATGAAACAGAAACGAACCTGCCACGAAGATATTTCCGCGAAATTTCTTTTAAGATATTGAATAAGTTACTGACTTTGACGCAATGACAGAAACCGCATATTCCATAAACAACGTTAGAAGACCACCACGTCAACGTACTTAACGAAATTTTCCATTAACATTAAATGGGAAATTAAAACTATCGGAACCGGTTGAAGGGTAAGAATTCGTGCAATTGAGCCGCCTTTTTGAAAAGCGAAAGTGTCGATTGCTTTTAGCGGCCGTAAAACACAGGAAGACCGACTTTGTGATATTTTTTTGAGAGTTCATCTCAATAAAGTCCTAGCAGGTGAAATGTTGCTACCAAGAATACAACTAGAAGTTAAATAATTAGGATAATCAGCGATTTTTACTTTCTTGCACTTAAATTAAATGTCTTTCCAGTGGAAAAGAATCAGTTTGCCAGTGGAGTGAATCCTACTAAGGCGAATTATGAAAAACGCTGAAAAGTGTGGCACAAATTAAACACATTCCTATATTTAGAAAAATCCGTTTCGATACTTATAATTCTTTACTGATTTTCCCAGTTCCGTCTGTAAAACATTCATTCGCAAATTTCGAACAACCAGCTAGTTGTTTTGTCATTAGTAACTTCACATTCAACCGAGTGCGGCCAAAACTTTAGAGTCAACATTAGTTCGTAAACCCTTTAACATTTTTTGCTTTAATTTATTGTTCGCCAACGAACGATAATTTTACTCGCTCGGTACAAGAAGAGAATAGCTTATATCAGAAAACAAATAATGCCAGATACAACGTTCGATTGAGACAGTTCCTGGCAGTGACCAATTAAAAGAAGTACTTTTAACGTTCTCTGGCAATTTCTAGTAAACTTTATTCTCTCAAGGTAGTGTAAAAGCGAGACAAAATAGGTTAAGAATGTGACATGTTCATATCCGCCTGTGAAACAAATCATTGATTGCATGCAATCGAAATTTTCTCAGTAATAGTGAAATATCGTGCCACAAATGAGGAGAGCAACAAAAGGCTCCCAGCTTAAATTCTCAAGCTACAGCCTGGCAAATATTTTCTCCAGTTTAAAGACAAACAAGTACAATATTTGACCTTATAACTCCACGGGGAGTCACCTGTCAGTATAAAAACAGAAATAAATAGAAAAGTCTTTCGCTGTTCTTAAAAATGGGGAAAACCGGAGTACCCGGAGAAAAAACCTCTCGGAGCAAGGACGAGAACCAACAACAAACTCCACCCACATATGCCGCCGAGTCCAGGAATCGAACCCGGGCCACATTGGTAGGAGGCGAGTGCTCTCACCACTGCACCATCCATGCTTCCCTGGAATGGCATTCTCACGATTCTAGAATGAGAATAGGTAATAAAAAACGCGCCAAAGTACCATTTTAAAGGAACTGTGTCAGCTGGAGCACATGCGCAGTGGAGTCCAGTTGAGACTGATTTGCATACAACTCGTCGCGGGATTTTTGCTTCTCCGCCATTGCAAAAGCTTTCGCAAACATCGCAACAAACAGATTCTGTAATTACTTAAGAACGTTTGTAAATAAAAAAATCCAGCTAACTTTCCTAAGATGAACGCGATTCAAACAGATGAAAACAGCTTCTTGAACTCTCCGACGCCACGGTATTTGAAAAAGCTGGGCCACCGATTTCAAACTGCTTCTCATCAACGCGCGCATGCGCCTGGGGTGACATAGTCCTCTTAAATATTCTCATTTCAGGATGGTTCACCCATAAAACGTGCCTGGCATACCAACATACCTTTTTCTGAGAGGAAAGTATGAGAGCCAAGAGGTGGAGGTAAAATGACTGATTCATGTCCAGTTTAACAGCATTTCTGGCATTCTTGAGTGCTTTGGACATCTGTCAGAATAACGCACCGAACAAATCATATCAATAAAGTACTCATTGATATAGTTCTTCCATAACATAAACCTTATTGCTAAATGGATCCTATTTTAATATTCTTTTGTTTGCATTCAAATTAACCCTTGATTACCAACTGCGCAAGAAAAAGTTAAAAGTTGAAGGATGACGTTTTCACGCCACCTTCGCACAAAATCGTATTGCTAGTTTCTGTGACAAAATTTCTGTGAGAAAATAGAGCGAAAAACTAGAAAGAAAAGACGAGAAAAAATGACTTAGGTAAATAGTTCACGAGCGGGCCATCTTCGTCTACCTTGACCGCTTAGCGATCCAATCAAAGTGATGGTTTCCACAATGAACCTTATTGCCTCTTAACTTCTCTTCCGTGTCTCTAAAAGTGCTGAACCATAACCAACTTGTCTGGAATAAATTTGAAATGTGTATTGTCCGATAAATAAAATGTATTATATTGTATTACATTCTTTTCTCGGACTAACCTGCCTCATGAGGGCTTGACTGAGAGCGAGGTGAAACAATACTTCGCTGTCATCTGGGTCCAGATTGTGCGCTCTGAAAAATGAACGAAAATAAATCAATATTTGCTAAATGTTATTTATAACGATTGACTAACGAGATCAAAAGAGCATAAAACCCTGAAGATAATTTTCTGACGACACGAAGCGCACACTTCTTGGGACATAAAACTACAGTGAAATCTCGATTATTCGAATCCTCGATTTCCCTTGGATTTGCTTAGGTCAGATTTTTACATCCGATTTTTGGAGCTCCCGATTTTTCGAACCAAATTCATTTTCCTTCGGAGGTTCTAAAAATCGGTATTCCACTGTATTTCAATCAGCGTTGTCAGATTTTAAAGCCTCGAGCTTACGACAAGACCGTTAGGTAGTGTGGGTAGCTGTGAATCTCTTTTAATTCGGCCGTAATTTCAGTACCATAGGATGGATGAAAATGGCAGGAACCTTTACTTCCGTAATTTATTTCTGTACGAGCTGAGGTTGGTAAATATTTTCAATAAATTACCCACATCACCTTGCAGTCTTGTCTCGCAAACTTTCCCACAACGTTAATCGAGACAGCTGTGTAACGCTCTAGGGCTAATATCCACGCATATCTCAGCGCCTAATAGAAGTTACACTGTTTATTTATCCTCGTGGTATGAGAGCCCTTCTAATCGGTTGCGGTAAAACATGTGAAAATTTGGCTATTTTTTTTTGGATTTGCGAAGTAAGTTGTACGAAAAACAACTTGGTGAATACGATGGATATTCATTTGTCGTCTAACAACACAAGCACATTTCTTTAAATTTTTCCCTTGGCAGAAGCATTTTTGGGTGGAGTTAGTTGTTGGTTCTCGTCCTTGCCCCGAGAGGTTTTTCTCCGGGTACTCAGCATTTCCATATTCCAATTCGATCTGGATTATTGTCAAGTACTTTATCACGAGCCTTTGGCTCGGGAAATTGTTTCAAGCACTCCCCGTGTTATTGCATCAAATAAATTATTTTTTGTTACTTTACTACTTAGCAATAGTCTCAGTTAATATTATCCGGCTTGATAAATTACCAAAGTTCCATAGCTTACATGGAAGCATCGATGACAAGTAGTAAAGAGGAAAACTATTTTGAACATAGAAACGAAAATCTTACTTCTGAAGAGCATCGATAGCTTGTTTCTGGAGCTGCTGTCGCTCTCCTCTTAAACATGCTGCAACGAATAAATGTTACGAAGAAAAAGACTTTAAAAAAAATCGAATGCAAAATAGGAACGAGTACGTTTGGGACTCAATATAATATACCCTAGTTCTGGGATTCTTTTGACTTGTGTGATCAAAGTTCTACGATTTGTAAAGAAATGATATTTTTCCGGAGATGTTTCAGTTTTACGATCGATCCTATTTGGTGAGTGAGTATTGTAATAAAGATGACTATTGCTATTACAATGTTTTAATTTCCGATAAGAGGAATACGATATTTAATCTTTTAACTGTAGAAACCGAAGTTGTTTAGTT